>NC_139633.1:33812478-33847478 GCF_964638095.1 Poromitra crassiceps | reverse complement strand
AGAAGGGAGTATAGGCGGCCATCTTGCCTGCAGAGTTTTCAAATCGAGTAGAATACAGTTTTGCAAGAAATCTGGGTGGGTCAGTCCCGCTTTAAATAACGAAAGCCCCCACTTTTTCTGCCGCCGCAGTACTGCCGCAGCACCACCGCAGTACTGCCGCAGCACCACCGCAGTACTGCCGCAGCACTGTGACACTAAATGAGCAACATCTGATGGAGCTAGCAAGGCACTTTTGTGTTTGTGTGGTTGTTATTGTGTGAAATGACTCTCTAGAGAGCATATAGGCTCAAGTTGCCTCGCTGAATCAACGACTAGTTGTCATTAATTTTGATGGGCCCTTCACAACACTTTGAAACCAGGTCAGGGGATGGGAGGAGGTGACCACGCCCACTTTAGGAGACAGGAGTGTGACCATTTCATACCAACGGCACAGTCCGTAATGTGTTATCTTGCTAGTGTATGAATGATCTTTGATTGAAGAGCTGGATAAGAGAAAAATGGCTGTGAACGTAAGCGCATGTAGCATTTTGTGTTTTTTTTTCTTCTGGCTTTCTTCTCTTTCTGGTCACACTCCAAACGTGTGACCGCTTCTAGGGGTGCGCCGATCACGTTTTTTGCCACCGATCGCCGATTGCCTATCGGAAATATCTGCCCAACCGATCATCGACCCATCACCGATTACCGATCACCGATATATAAACTCCTCAAAAAAAGTTTGGAAACGTTATTTTAGGTCGATTATTTCTCCCCTTTAATAATACCAATTGGCATTGTATTTTATATAGTTGGAAAGCCTGATTAGTGATAGGTTTTTTTTTATAAAAAAGAAAGAAAAAAAATTTATATAAAAAAATATCGGCAATCAGCCGAAATATCGGCAATCAGCCGATCGCATATTTGAGGTCAAAATCGGCCGATACAGATTGCTTGCCGATCGATCGGTGCACCCCTAGTTGCTTCTTATGAGGAACCAATACATTATTTTAGAGCCCGACCGATATGGGATTTTTGAAACCGATACCGATACCGATTTTAGGGAATAAAAAAATACCGATAACCGATATATCGACCGATATTTTTATTTTTTATTTTTTTTTAATCAAATGTTTATCCCCCATTAGTACTAATCCCCCATTAGTGCTAATTTTTTATTTATTTATCCTGGTTGCTGCTCCACCCTCTGCCGATCTGGGGAGAGCTGAAAACTGGCTCCATGCTTCCACATGGGCAGTTAGCCAGCCGCTTCTTTTCACCTGACAGGGGAAGCTTCACCGGTAGGACATAGCACGTGGGAGGATCACGATATTCCAACCAGTTCCCCTCCCTCCGATCAGGCGCCCTTAACGACCAGAGGAGGCACCACATCAGCAACCCTCAAATATCAAACACTTGACAAAGATATGATTGAGTTGACATGAATTGAAATATGTGATGTAGGCAGGATATTTTACAGCTTATTAATAAACTCAATGCAATGAAACAGTAAACTTAACTGGGAATTTAATAATTATAAATAACTAGAAATACAAAAACACAATAGAACAAATAGTTAAGAAAAAATATCAAATATACACAACATGCTGTCTATAACTTATATATATAAATGTCTCTCAGAACTCGAATATCATGCTACTAACCAACCCTGGTATTAGTTCTGTCAGATACCAATCACATATGTGGAAGTTTTGGTATAAGTGCCTTTTATAGATATACTGTGTATTTGTGTGTTCTCTGAATTGTTGTCTGTTGTTATATCTGGACCCTGTGTCTGCAAATAAAGTTGATGATGATGATGATATATATATATTTAAAAAAAGAAAAAGAAAAAAAAAAGAAAATCGGCGCCAAATATGACCGATACCGATATATCGGTAATCACCAATATCGCCAATATCGGCCGATAATATCGGTCGGGCTCTACATTATTTCACCATTTCTGACAGCAACTCATGTCAGAATCACCCTTTCTGCAGAAACATCTGTCAATGTTCTCACACATTCCCAGACACACGTTATGCTACAAACCCTCCTTAAGATGACTCAGCTGTCTTTGTGGCCCTGCCCACTCAGCCGCTATAGAGTGACTCATCAATGAAGCTGTTTGCAGTGTGAACGCCCCTCTGGGGCAGAGAGAGCTCTTGTTGGTGTTGCGTTTTCTCTCTCTCTCTCTCTCTCTCTCTCTCTCTCTCTCTCTCTCTCTGTTTCTCTCTCAAATTCAAATTCTCTCTCTCTTGCTTCTCTCTCTCTCTCTTTCCTGTACTGCCTCAGGCTATCTAAAGCACAGTTCTGTAAATGTCACAGTCCTCAGTCTTACAGTGTCTGCCATTTATCAAATACCTTTTGTCTAGACTGACACATGCAGGCACACACACACACACACACACACACACACACACACACACACACACACACACACACACACACACACACACACACACACACACATACATGCAGGCACACACACACATGCAGGCACACACACACACATGCACACACACATGCTGGCACACACACACACATGCAGGCACACACACTCACACACACACACACACTCACACACTCACACACACACACACACACACACACACACACACATATGCAGGCACTTGGACTATTGTGTGCCTTTCTGCTGTTGGATATTGTTGGCCGCTGACATTAATCCTTGTTCTGATGTTGTCATTTGTATTTTGTATGTGTGTGAATGAACTAGTGTGTGTACTTGTTTGCAAGCGAGCTTACCTCAAATTGCCCCTTGATGGACAAATGAAGTATTTTGAATTGAATTGAGGATATAATACTAAATAATTTAGGACAAACAAACATCTACATCAGTGATTATGTTTTTTATCTACTGTACTTAATTGAATAATTTCCCTCTCAAATTGGACTGAATTTGATACAAAGACTGCCATGTTTGTGTTGGATAATAATCACAAATCTGGCATGTACTGTATATTGGTTTTCTAAGAAGAAATCTAGTAAACATGTCGCCATTTTGACTTGAGACCGAGGGAACACGTTATTTTCTTATTTCAATCTGGTCAAGGGAAGACATGGCTTACTGACCGCACACGTGTCTGTGGCCTCTGATACCAAATCTATCGCCGGCGTCCTGAGAGAGAGGAAGGCGGCCATGTTGGCTCTGAATGACTCTTAAGAGGTCGCAGCGAGAGACCGAGGAAATCCAATAGGCCCTTAAAAAAAAAAAAAAAAAAAAAAGACCAGCCGTGTGTGTGTGTGTGTGTGTGTGTGTGTGTGTGTGTGTGTGTGTGTGTCTGTGTGTGTGTGTGTGTGTGTGTGTGTGAGTCATGTGTGTGTGTGTGTGTGTGTGCGTGTGTGTGTGTGTGAGTCGTGTGTGTGTGCGCGAGTCGTGTGTGTGTGTGTGTGTGTGTGTGTGAGTGTGTCGTGTGTGTGCGTGTGTGTGTGTGTGTGTGTGTGAGTCGTGTGTGTGTGTGTGTGTATGTGTGTGAGTCGTGTGTGTGTGTGTGTGTGTGTGTGTTGTGTGTGTGTGTGTGTGTGTGTGTGTGTGTGTGTGTGTGTGTGTAAACCCCATAGGTCTTGTAGATCCAGTAAGTCCAGACTGTAGGTCATTGATCCAGGCAGCAGGGGCCACATAAGGGCTCATTGATCTGGACAGAAGGAGGTCTCGAGCAGCACACTCACATCCTCTTGACCCATGTGACTTATTGTGGGCTTTGTTTGCGGCAATTATACTAATGCAACAACATGAAATAAAATGCTGCACACTGCACCTTTACGCTTTGCACACAGCACCTTTACGCGTTGCACACAGCACCTTTACGCTTTGCACACAGCGCCTTTACACTTTGCACACAGCACCTTTACGCGTTGCACACAGCACCTTTACGCTTTGCACACAGCACCTTTACGCTTTGCACACAGCACCTTTACGCTTTGCACACAGCACCTTTACACTTTGCACACAGCACCTTTACGCTTTGCACACAGCACCTTTACGCTTTGCACACAGCACCTTTACACTTTGCACACAGCACCTTTACGCTTTGCACACAGCGCCTTTACGCTTTGCACACAGCACCTTTACACTTTGCACACAGCACCTTTACACTTTGCACACAGCACCTTTACGCTTTGCACACAGCGCCTTTACGCTTTGCACACAGCACCTTTACACTTTGCACACAGCACCTTTACACTTTGCACACAGCACCTTTACGCCTCTGATCACGTAGCATCACTTCCCTGCGGCAGCCTCTGATGACGTAGCATCCTTGATAGAGCCCGACCGATATGGGATTTTTGAAACCGATACCGATACCGATTTTAGGGAATAAAAAATTACCGATACCGATAATATCGGCCGATATTTTTATTTTATTTTATTTTTGTTTTTATCATCAAATGTTTATCCACCATTAGTGCTAATCCCCCATTAGTGCTAATTTTTTTATTTATTTATCCTGGTTGCTGCTCCACCCTCTGCCGATCTGGGGAGAGCCGAAAACTGGCTCCATGCTTCCACATGGGCAGTTAGCCAGCCGCTTCTTTTCACCTGACAGGGGAAGCTTCACCGGTAGGACATAGCACGTGGGAGGATCACGATATTCCAACCAGTTCCCCTCCCTCCGAACAGGCGCCCTTAACGACCAGAGGAGGCACCACATCAGCAACCCTCAAATATCAAACACTTGACAAAGATATGATTGAGTTGACATGAATTGAAATATGTGATGTAGGCAGGATATTTTACAGCTTATTAATAAACTCAATGCAATGAAACAGTAAACTTAACTGGGAATTTAATAATTATAAATAACTAGAAATACAAAAACACAATAGAACAAATAGTTAAGAAAAAATATCAAATATACACAACATGCTGTCCATGCTGTCTATAACTTATATATATATATATATATAAAAGAAAAAAGAAAAAAAAAAAATTGGCCGATATATATATATTTTTTTTAACCGATACCGATATATCGCATCCAATATCGGCCGATAATATCGGCGGGCCGATAATATCGGTCGGGCTCTAATCCTTGACATTCAGTCATTTAAGGAACCTTCCCTGACATTGAGAAACAGCCAGAGATGTTGTGTGATGCAAGACACTGACATGTACAGAAGGCGGCTCTTTGATCAACTTGGCATCAGGGCATTCAACACTGCTGCATTTTAGTAGTCATCCACTACTCCCCACTAGAGATAGAGAGAGGGAGGAGTCATCCACTACTCCCCACTAGAGACAGAGAGAGGGAGGAGTCATCCACTACTCCTGACTAGAGATAGAGAGAGGGAGGAGTCATCCACTACTCCCCACTAGAGATAGAGAGAGGGAGGAGTCATCCACTACTCCCCACTAGAGATAGAGAGAGGGAGGAGTCATCCACTACTCCCCACTAGAGATAGAGAGAGGGAGGAGTCATCCACTACTCCCCACTAGAGATAGAGAGAGGGAGGAGTCATCCACTACTCCCCACTAGAGATAGAGAGAGGGAGGAGTCATCCACTACTCCCCACTAGAGATAGAGAGAGGGAGGAGTCATCCACTACTCCCCACTAGAGACAGAGAGAGGGAGGAGTCATCCACTACTCCCCACTAGAGATAGAGAGAGGGAGGAGTCATCCACTACTCCCCACTAGAGATAGAGAGAGGGAGGAGTCATCCACTACTCCCCACTAGAGATAGAGAGAGGGAGGAGTCATCCACTACTCCACACTAGAGATAGAGAGAGGGAGGAGTCATCCACTACTCCACACTAGAGATAGAGAGAGGGAGGAGTCATCCACTACTCCTGACTAGAGACAGAGAGAGGGAGGAGTCATCCACTACTCCCCACTAGAGATAGAGAGAGGGAGGAGTCATCCACTACTCCCCACTAGAGATAGAGAGAGGGAGGAGTCATCCACTACTCCTGACTAGAGACAGAGAGAGGGAGGAGTCATCCACTACTCCCCACTAGAGACAGAGAGAGGGAGGAGTCATCCACTACTCCCCACTAGAGATAGAGAGAGGGAGGAGTCATCCACTACTCCTGACTAGAGACAGAGAGAGGGAGGAGTCATCCACTACTCCTGACTAGAGACAGAGAGAGGGAGGAGTCATCCACTACTCCTGACTAGAGATAGAGAGAGGGAGGAGTCATCCACTACTCCTGACTAGAGATAGAGAGAGGGAGGAGTCATCCACTACTCCTGACTAGAGATAGAGAGAGGGAGGAGTCATCCACTACTCCCCACTAGAGACAGAGAGAGGGAGGAGTCATCCACTACTCCTGACCAGAGCCGTATAATAGAAGAGTTCTGACATCTCCATTCACTCCAATGGACCAGTTTTTTTCCAGGAAGTAGAAAGTGGAACTCTTCAGTAAAAAAAGCAGCACTGTCGAGTTGCATCAAAATAGACAGTGTTGTACTTTGAAAGGGTTTTTCATCCCTTGAAATGAATCAAATTGTACATTATCTGCTTTATTTTAGCATGCAAAAGTAGCGCGAGACCCATTCCTGGCTGTTCATTGGCTAATGATTCTTGCCTTTTGGTCCTCCGCTGACGCCACTCTCTTACTAGAGGACACTACTCCTGACTAGTGTCCTCTAGTAAGAGAGTGGATGACTCCTCCCTCTCTCTATCTCTAGTCAGGAGTAGTGGATGACTCCTCCCTCTCTCTATCTCTAGTCAGGAGTAGTGGATGACTCCTCCCTCTCTCTATCTCTAGTCAGGAGCAGAGCCGTATAATAGAAGAGTTCCGACTACTCCTGATAGAGAGAGGGAGGAGTCATCCACTACTCCTGATAGAGAGAGGGAGGAGTCATCCACTACTCCTGATAGAGAGAGGGAGGAGTCATCCACTACTCCTGATAGAGAGAGGGAGGAGTCATCCACTACTCCTGATAGAGAGAGGGAGGAGTCATCCACTACTCCTGATAGAGAGAGGGAGGAGTCATCCACTACTCCTGATAGAGAGAGGGAGGAGTCATCCACTACTCCCCACTAGAGACAGAGAGAGGGAGGAGTCATCCACTACTCCCCACTAGAGATAGAGAGAGGGAGGAGTCATCCACTACTCCTGACTAGAGACAGAGAGAGGGAGGAGTCATCCACTACTCCCCACTAGAGATAGAGAGAGGGAGGAGTCATCCACTACTCCTGACTAGAGACAGAGAGAGGGAGGAGTCATCCACTACTCCCCACTAGAGATAGAGAGAGGGAGGAGTCATCCACTACTCCTGACTAGAGATAGAGAGAGGGAGGAGTCATCCACTACTCCCCACTAGAGATAGAGAGAGGGAGGAGTCATCCACTACTCCCCACTAGAGATAGAGAGAGGGAGGAGTCATCCACTACTCCTGATAGAGAGAGGGAGGAGTCATCCACTACTCCTGACTAGAGAGAGGGAGGAGTCATCCACTACTCCTGACTAGAGAGAGGGAGGAGTCATGGGCCCAATCTCAATGTCCCCCCTAAGAACTGAGCCCTCACAGACTTAATTGACATCAGCTGGTAAGTGATTGAGGGGGAGAGGCTGCAAGGGCTCAAAATGGTATAAAGAGGAATGGGACAGCACTCTCACGTTACCCTGACAACACCAACAACAAGTGCAGCCATGTTTCTCAGCTTTGTGGGGTTGGGATTTGTTCTCTTACATTTTTTTTTTTTTACAATATTTTTTATTCGTTTCAGTTTGCAAATGATTGTAACAGTGACAGTATAATCGATTTTTTTGCAAACAAGTATATATACCCGCTCCAGCAATTTTCCTTCAAAAAATGCTGAATTCTCTTCAAAAAAGGTCTCAAAAACAGTCAGTAATGGGTTAACTAATGTAGGCGGGACCAATCTGTGGGTATGTGAAATAGCAGAGTCCTGATTATTTACTATGGTGTGTGTACCTTTATCTCTTAGCATGTGGGGGATGCTTAGTGAATGCAAAATGCATATTTTTGTATTAGTACCTGCTACCATGGCATTATCGCAGACATTTTATCATATTGGCTGCAAACCCCCAAAAGGGCAAAAGGATTTTCCTCATTGCACGACGTTAACCAGGACATGAAATGTGACTCTAGTTCATTTGCATTTCACCCCAGACAAGACAGGACAAGACACTGCTTTCAAGTCTGAAATGTATATATTTACTAGAAAGTTACTTTTCGCCTAGATAAAGTCACTACTATGTTAACTGTACAATACAGTGCAGTAGGGTACAGGCTATATAAGTGTTGGTAAGGATTTTAAATTCCAACAGGCTCACATCAAATGCTGTTGTGTTGATTTGGATTGTGGTTGTTTCGATTCATCAAAATGTCCACAATCCTTAATACTGTACAGTGCAGTCATCCTAGTGATCATCATCTAGCAGCACCCTAGTTGGCAAAAAGCTTGTGTTCTTTCTAGAAAATCTAAGTACATTTCAGTATTGAAAGCAGTGTCCTGTTTGATGATGAAATAGCTCATGTCCTCTGGTGAACAAAGAGCTCATTTGTGAAAATGTTGTAAAGATCTGCACCAATACAGATCATTCCAAGGCTTAAAGATGCTATGTGCCAGATCTTATTTCATTTTGAACATACTTACCATAAACACAGCCTGGCAGCCTCTGCTCTGTCTCCACCCGGTGGATCATGGAGGGAAATGTCATTGGAAGGCTTTACAACACAAAACAGGAAGAGGTTCTGTTCTTCCATCCAGATCAAACAGAACTAACGCTTTCAGAGGTTCTGATCTGCAGCAGATGGTGGACAGAGGGAACAGAAGGCGGCAAAATTACTTTCAGGAGACCCCATCGTCTCAACCAGGGCCTGAGTTGTTTAGGTATCGCAATGAATTTGACGATGACAAACTGATGTTTAAATATACCTTCAATATTTAAAACTGCAGGGCCACGTGGACAGCGCAGACCTTTGTCATGGCCAATTGCTTGTTCGGGAATCGGATCCGCTCCAAAATGTAATGGCTTCTTCCTTAGCCCATGCTTCACCCTCCCACTATGTTTCATGAACATCGGGACATTAGTTTTGCCACAAACCTGCTGACCATCAGACAAACAAACTGCACCAAATACACCAAAAACATACTGTACCCCCCTTGACGGAGGTAATGCATAAATACACACTGTACCCTCCATGACGGAGGTAATGCATTAATACATACTGTACCCTCCATGGTGGAGGTAATGCATAAATACATACTGTACCCTCCTTGACGGAGGTAATGCATAAATACATACTGTACCCTCCATGGTGGAGGTAATGCATAAATACATACTGTACCCTCCATGGTGGAGGTAATGCATAAATACATACTGTACCCTCCATGGTGGAGGTAATGCATAAATACATACTGTACCCTCCATGGTGGAGGTAATGCATAAATACATACTGTACCCTCCATGGTGGAGGTAATACATAACTACATACTGTACCCTCCATGGTGGAGGTAATGCATAAATACATACTGTACCCTCCATGGTGGAGGTAATGCATAAATACATACTGTACCCTCCATGGTGGAGGTAATGCATAAATACATACTGTACCCTCCATGGTGGAGGTAATGCATAAATACATACTGTACCCTCCATGGTGGAGGTAATGCATAAATACATACTGTACCCTCCATGGCGGAGGTAATGCATAAATACATACTGTACCCTCCATGGCGGAGGTAATGCATAAATACATAGTGTACCCTCCATGGCGGAGGTAATGCATAAATACATACTGTACCCTCCATGGTGGAGGTAATACATAACTACATACTGTACCCTCCATGGTGGATGTAATACATAAATACATACTGTACCCTCCATGGTGGAGGTAATGCATTAATACATACTGTACCCTCCATGGCGGAGGTAATACATAAATACATACTGTACCCTCCATGGTGGAGGTAATACATAACTACATACTGTACCCTCCATGGTGGAGGTAATGCATTAATACATACTGTACCCTCCATGGCGGAGGTAATACATAAATACATACTGTACCCTCCATGGCGGAGGTAATGCATAATAATAGTAATAGTTGGTATGAAACAGTGTGAAGATGCCACTTAACAATGGTAACCCGTATGTGTTGATGGCTTCCGCTGCAGCTACAGAGACAAACAATGCCAACACGCTTCTGTGAAATTCCTCAAGGTTCACCTCGGAAAGCTGAGACGTTTGATTCAATCTGTGCCCTGCTGCCTGGAAAACAAAGTCATTACTGTGTGTACTGTGTGTGTGTGTGTGTGTGTGTGTGTGTGTGTGTGTGTGTGTGTGTGTGTGTACTGTGTGTGTGTGTGCGTGTGTGTACGTGCACGCGCGTACGTGTTCATTGAATGTAATGCTGCAGTTCTATCAATCAGTGGGTTGTAACACTGTAGCTCGCGGCGTTGACTGTTGTTGTTTTTACTAGCGTCTCTGGATCTCTTCAACCCCGACATAATGTGTGTGTGTGTGAGTGTGTGTGTGTGTGTGTGTGTGTGTGGTCCCTTGTAATACTGGTGATCTAAGAATAGTAATTCATTGTGCTGTTGTAAGCAGCTCATGATAAAAGCATCAGCTCCTCATGCCTGCCAACATTAGGCTGTGTTCTGCGGTACCAGCAAATGCTGCCCATATATATATATATATATATATATATATATATATATATATATATATATATATATATATATATATATGTTGTTTAAATGACATAGAAAATGAGTTTAATTTTGTTTGTTTTTGTCCTTTTTACAGTGAACCACGCAATATTTTGTTCAGTAAGATAAAAACAGATTTTGATTTTCTTAACACATTCACTGCCAACACTTTTTCCAATACAGTAGGTAGCTTCTGCCAAGGTTTTTTTTGAGGATTCTGGCTCATCTTTCAAGAGCCAAGGATTATTTTCTGCTAGGACTTTGTGAACACAAAATATCTCAAAAGAACTAATAGAATGTGTGCTTTCTCTGTCTAAAAGAGTTAGTTTGTAGAGTTAGTAGTTATGTAGGCATTAGCAGTTGAATACAGCATGGTTTCAGCGTCTGAAAAGGAAAGCTGAGATAAATGCCTTTTTGTGAAATTCGATAGAACAGGCAGAACAGTCACTTTAACCATTTATTTTTGGCATCAGTGAGACATCAGACATCTAAACAATATAGTTCTGAACAGTAATTTCCTCCAATATAACAGCACCCCCACCCCCCTCTCCTTCAAACTCCTCCCTCCGTGGGTGTGTCTCTGGTGGCTTTGCAGCGTGTGTCACAGGCGAGTCTCTGCTGCCTGTCTGTGCTGCCTGGCGGCCGCTCGTCAGGCGAGTCTGGATCGGGCTCGTTCGTTTGTTGTGAGCTGGGATGAAGCTGCGTGCGATTCTGGGCTTTCTGCTGTGTGTTTCAAAGTGTGTTGCACCCAGAGTCTATTTTTGGAATCCCCCACCGTTGTGCGCCAGCTCCCAGCGCCAGCGCGAAAGCGTTTTCGCCAAACCATTTTCATGAGAATGGATTCCTCATGCTTTTTCCTGCTGTTTTTGCTCGGCTTTCTCTAGTCTGGAGAGCACTGTCGCCACTTAGTGGGTCGGTGGAATGGGTTGTACACGTTCGGTGGCTCCCATATTTTTATAGGAGATGTAAAAGGGTTTGATCCACGTCCCACCGTCAAAAAAAAAAAAAAAAAAAATCCACTGCCGTTCCACGGCAGTGAACGTGTTAATAATGGTGATGCACATCATTTGAGTTGGTTGTTTACGTATGAAACATTTGGACTGGCTTGTTACTTGGAAAAAGCCTGGGACATGAGAAAAAAAGCTGTTTATCAGGAAAAGGCAATGTAAAAAAAGAAAGAAAAAAAGAAAAGAAAAAAAAAGTATGTATGTACAGTAAGTGTGTATATGTGTATGTATATGTACATACTAGGGATGTTAATTTTGAAAATTTTCCAAAATCGATAATCGGTGAAAATTAACGATCAATTATCGATTATCGATCATATTAATACTTAGAAAATTTTCAATATTTTCAATTTTTTTTTATTTATTTTTTATTTATTTTTACAAAATGAATGTCTATGGCAGAAAATACGAAAGACAACGTGTTCTCCTCAATGAACTCTTTATTTCAATGTGTCTCCTCTCCAACACTGCTGTCCCCGGCGCATGCCGGTGTGAATTTCCCATGTTTAAAACAGTTTTGTTGGCACAAAGGCCCTTGCCCAGCCAGAAAACTAGAGACTATATGAAGCTCCACCTCACGTTAGTCGGCTGTGCAATGGAGTGGTGCGAGGAGGAATGAATTCCACCCAAACCTAGTGCAATTTTTTTTTTTTTTTTTTTTTTTTTTTTTTTATAATTAAAAAATCGATCCAAATGCCGCAGGATCGATTCCAATCCTTAACGATCAATTATCGATTTTCGATAATTGTTGAACATCCCTAGTACATACGTATGTGTATATATTATATACTTTGTTTATTTTAGTTTGTATACTGAGGTATAGCCGGATGTTATGTTTATATAAAATTTGGTGTGATAGTGTCTTGTAATCCCATGTGGGATGGGCCAGAAATGGCATGACACGGAATTAAAAACTAACTAACTAACTATATACACACACACATTATATATATATATATATATATATATATATATATATATATATATATATATACATTATTAAAAGGAGATCACGTAGAGCATAAATAACATCCTCATGATCCCATAGGCATCCAGGAAGTGAGTGAGGGAGGGAGGTGCCCTTTTCTAAGCTTTGCCTGGGGGGGAGGCCCACAGTCTCAGGCTTTGAAAAGCCCTGGTGTAGAGAAAAGATGGAAGTACACACACACACACACACACACACACACACACACCACATCCTCACCACAGCACGTTTGACACTTTGCTCTGAATGTAATTTTCCAGTCAATTAGCTAATTGACTTTGTTAATGTCAGAGCCTCTCAGAATGGAGAGGCAGGCTGGGCTCTCTGCCTACTGGGAATCCACCTCACTTCAACCAGATATAGGCCACTGGTTCTCAAAGTGGGATCTGGCGGATCCCCAGGGGTCCTTGAGGGGGTCCCCAGTAGGCTTGAGGGGCTTGAGGGGGTCCCCAGTAGGCTTGAGGGGCTTGAGGGGGTCCCCAGTAGGCTTGAGGGGCTTGAGGGGGTCCCCAGTAGGCTTGCCGTGGTAGTAGGTGTTACCAGTGTTACACTGTGGAGGCACACACCGATTACATAACATGCCCCCCAGTGACACCGTTCAACTCCACCCGCTCGTGACAGTTTCAGCATGCGCTCAGCTGCGCTGGTCTATATTACAAGCGCTCCCTCTATTACATTACATTACGTCATTTGGCAGACGCTTTTATCCAAAGCGACTTACATTAACACATTTTTGTCAGCAATAGAGCAATCAACTATGCAACACAGTCTATGACAACTACAACCTCTGAAGGAACAGTGCTACAAGTTTAGTTTAGGTTAGTTTTTTTTTTAGAAAGAGAGAGAAAGAAGGCTGTCTGAGTTCATCATATCTCTGGTTAGACAGACCAGCAAGTAACGTTAGTTGTACATGTTGTGAACACAATCCCCCCCTCATACACATGTAGGTAAGACCCTTATCTAAGCCTGTGTGTATTCTCTTGCCACTGCCATCTCTGGAAATGTGGTTTTAACAGAGCTAAATCTCCGCTAGCATTGATGCTAATAGGTTAGCTAAACTGATGCTAACATTGATGGTAATAGTTAGCTTTGATGACTTAGCTGTGATAAAAGCACATGCTGATGCTACTCAGCTATCGTCATTGCCTGGTTTACTGCTGCTTGCTGGTCACGTTAATCCTCCCATGGCCAGAACAAATCCCCAGGTTTGTGGCTAACGACGTTAGTCTCTCTTGTGAAAGAAAAGGAGTCCCCAGTGCGTAACGTTATGTGACTCGTGAGGCTGTCGTGCGGCGCTGAGTGAGGGAGGGGAGGGGCGGACTGACTGGAGGAGAAAGGACTGTATGCAGAGTACTTTATAGACAGACAAACGTAACCGCTCCAAACTATTCTCCCTACCACGCTTGTATTGGTGACGTTCTTGACAGGTGTGTCGGACTGAGAGCAGTTAAATGAAAAATCTGGACCGTGAGGCCTGCTGAGGAGCTCTGGAGCTACTTCTTTTTTACCGTGTATAAACCTGCACCGCCTAATTCACAACCTGTGCTTTATTCAACACAACCGGAGCTTGTGCACCTCCGTCTGTTCACTGTAGGTTAGATAGTAAAGAACAGTTCAGCTCAGCAAGTCACCCACACACTACAGAGGATAGATCCACTTTAACAAGTCACCCACACACTACAGAGGATAGATCCACTTTAACAAGTCACCCACACACTACAGAGGATAGATCCACTTTAACAAGTCACCCACACACTACAGAGGATAGATCCACTTTAACAAGTCACCCACACACTACAGAGGATAGATCCACTTTAGCAAGTCACCCACACACTAAAGAGGATAGATCCACTTTAGCAAGTCACCCACACACTAAAGAGGATAGATCCACTTTAACAAGTCACCCACACACTACAGAGGATAGATCCACTTTAACAAGTCACCCACACACTAAAGAGGATAGATCCACTTTAACAAGTCACCCACACACTAAAGAGGATAGATCCACTTTAACAAGTCACCCACACACTACAGAGGATAGATCCACTTTAACAAGTCACCCACACACTAAAGAGGATAGATCCACTTTAACAAGTCACCCACACACTACAGAGGATAGATCCACTTTAACAAGTCACCCACACACTAAAGAGGATAGATCCACTTTAACAAGTCACCCACACACTACAGAGGATAGATCCACTTTAACAAGTCACCCACACACTACAGAGGATAGATCCACTTTAACAAGTCACCCATACACTAAAGAGGATAGATCCACTTTAACAAGTCACCCACACACTAAAGAGGATAGATCCACTTTAACAAGTCACCCACACACTACAGAGGATAGATCCACTTTAACAAGTCACCCACACACTAAAGAGGATAGATCCACTTTAACAAGTCACCCACACACTACAGAGGATAGATCCACTTTAACAAGTCACCCACACACTAAAGAGGATAGATCCACTTTAACAAGTCACCCACACACTACAGAGGATAGATCCACTTTAACAAGTCACCCACACACTACAGAGGATAGATCCACTTTAACAAGTCACCCACACACTAAAGAGGATAGATCCACTTTAGCAAGTCACCCACACACTAAAGAGGATAGATCCACTTTAACAAGTCACCCACACACTAAAGAGGATAGATCCACTTTAACAAGTCACCCACACACTAAAGAGGATAGATCCACTTTAACAAGTCACCCACACACTACAGAGGATAGATCCACTTTAACAAGTCACCCACACACTAAAGAGGATAGATCCACTTTAACAAGTCACCCACACACTAAAGAGGATAGATCCACTTTAACAAGTCACCCACACACTACAGAGGATAGATCCACTTTAACAAGTCACCCACACACTACAGAGGATAGATCCACTTTAACAAGTCACCCACACACTAAAGAGGATAGATCCACTTTAGCAAGTCACCCACACACTAAAGAGGATAGATCCACTTTAACAAGTCACCCACACACTAAAGAGGATAGATCCACTTTAACAAGTCACCCACACACTAAAGAGGATAGATCCACTTTAACAAGTCACCCACACACTACAGAGGATAGATCCACTTTAACAAGTCACCCACACACTAAAGAGGATAGATCCACTTTAACAAGTCACCCACACACTAAAGAGGATAGATCCACTTTAACAAGTCACCCACACACTAAAGAGGATAGATCCACTTTAACAAGTCACCCACACACTAAAGAGGATAGATCCACTTTAACAAGTCACCCACACACTAAAGAGGATAGATCCACTTTAACAAGTCACCCACACACTAAAGAGGATAGATCCACTTTAACAAGTCACCCACACACTACAGAGGATAGATCCACTTTAACAAGTCACCCACACACTAAAGAGGATAGATCCACTTTAACAAGTCACCCACACACTAAAGATGATAGATCCACTTTAACAAGTCACCCACACACTACAGAGGATAGATCCACTTTAACAAGTCACCCACACACTAAAGAGGATAGATCCACTTTAACAAGTCACCCACACACTAAAGAGGATAGATCCACTTTAACAAGTCACCCACACACTAAAGAGGATAGATCCACTTTAACAAGTCACCCACACACTACAGAGGATAGATCCACTTTAGCAAGTCACCCACACACTAAAGAGGATAGATCCACTTTAACAAGTCACCCACACACTAAAGAGGATAGATCCACTTTAACAAGTCACCCACACACTACAGAGGATAGATCCACTTTAACAAGTCACCCACACACTACAGAGGATAGATCCACTTTAACAAGTCACCCACACACTACAGAGGATAGATCCACTTTAACAAGTCACCCACACACTACAGAGGATAGATCCACTTTAACAAGTCACCCACACACTACAGAGGATAGATCCACTTTAACAAGTCACCCACACACTACAGAGGATAGATCCACTTTAACAAGTCACCCACACACTACAGAGGATAGATCCACTTTAACAAGTCACCCACACACTAAAGAGGATAGATCCACTTTAACAAGTCACCCACACACTAAAGAGGATAGATCCACTTTAACAAGTCACCCACACACTAAAGAGGATAGATCCACTTTAACAAGTCACCCACACACTACAGAGGATAGATCCACTTTAACAAGTCACCCACACACTAAAGAGGATAGATCCAATTTAACAAGTCACCCACACACTACAGAGGATAGATCCACTTTAAAAAGTCACCCACACACTAAAGAGGATAGATCCAATTTAACAAGTCACCCACACACTACAGAGGATAGATCTACTTTAACAAGTCACCCACACACTAAAGAGGATAGATCTACTTTAACAAGTCACCCACACACTAAAGAGGATAGATCCACTTTAACAAGTCACCCACACACTAAAGAGGATAGATCCACTTTAACAAGTCACCCACACACTACAGAGGATAGATCCACTTTAACAAGTCACCCACACACTACAGAGGATAGATCCACTTTAGCAAGTCACCCACACACTACAGAGGATAGATCCACTTTAACAAGTCACCCACACACTAAAGAGGATAGATCCACTTTAACAAGTCACCCACACACTAAAGAGGATAGATCTACTTTAACAAGTCACCCACACACTACAGAGGATAGATCCACTTTAAGAGAGCTTGGAAACTGATGAGTTGTTTTATCTGAATATATGATTCTGTCTTGTTTTGTTCATGTATGGATGAACTTTGTGTAACCTGCGTGTTAGTTTGTTAGTTTTGTTCAACTTGAATGATCCTAAACAGTCTGTGTGTTCTTCTACAGGGAAACCGCTCGCATGTTATTAACATGTTTGTGTGACAGTGTTAACGTCAGGCGTGTCACTCCTGACTGAGGTAGTCTTATCGTCAGAGACAGGAATCCCCGGTAACCGGCGGTAGCGGTTGCCGCGGGCGGGGGAGTCAGGTCGCCGTGGCGATGTGATTGACAGGTGTCAGGTGACATCAGTGAGGAGGCGGGAGGAGCTTTGTCACTGTCAAGCAATGCTGATGTCAATTATTCTAGGTTGGACACATGCAAAGTGTGTGTGTGTGTGTGTGTGTGTGTGTGTGTGTGTGTGTGTGTGTGTGTGTGTGTGTGTGCGTGCGTGCGTGCGTGTGTGCGTGCGTGTGCGTGTGTGTTTGTGTTTGCTTCTCTCTTCCTTCTCGTAGCAAGGCACTGCAAACAACTGCACCTGACCTGCGACCTCTCACTGGGGGTTCTGCCAAAAGACAAACTCCTCCTTTGGGGATGGAGAGAACACCTGTGAAAGGGCTCAGTGTTGTGGGCTCATAGCGTCCGTGTCTAAATCTAATACCAAACTGACTTTCAGTCATTGACTCAATCCATTGCTAATGAAATGATTGTAATGCATGGGGACAGGCAGGCCGATCAATACAACCCCTAATCAATAGATGAGCTAATCTATTAGCCTTGGCAGCCTATAGGAATAAACTGAATGAAGCTTTGTGTCTGTCCACGTGCTGAGCAGGTACTGTTCATAGACAGTGAGTGATACTGACATGGGTGGACGGAGACACGCACGCACGCGCGCGCACGCACACACACACACAAACGCACACACACACACACACACATTCATTCTCTATGTAAGGACGCGCTAGACGTGCTCCTCTTTTAATGAACGCACCTGGCGTTTCAGCGCTGGTGGCGTCTGTTGTTTTTGGCGGAGCGCTGTGGGCGTTTTAAAGCTGAAAAAAGTTTAAAGTCCCTGGAAACCAGAAATATATTTTTTATTATTTAGCATTTTGAGTTCATCACATCACAGGAACCTATGTTAACACATTGAGTGCCAAGGACGTCTGTGCACGTCCTAAAAAAAAGTAACGTTCAGTGCCAAGGACGTCTGTGCACGTCCTAAAATCATAATTCATATTATTCCATAATTCTGCTGTTTAAGGTCGTACCCAGCCAGTGAGCATGAATCCCTTCAAGGGATCACACGGCGCCACCTTAAAACTCTATACGGGAGCTGCGCCACCCACCTCAGATCCTTTACTTTGTGCAGGAGAAAACGGAGAACAACGTGATCAGAGAGACACCGACGCATGCTGCAGCCAGCCAGAGCCACACAGATTGCTCTGTCCGCAGCCACAGTTGGCTGCGATCCGAGCCCACAACTGAGCTCCTCCGCCGCTGTCTATCCGCCTGCACACAGCCCCTCCACACGACCACCCGCCAGAAAGGCAGCCCGAAGCCGAACGGCTAAACCTTCTCCCTCAGTCCCGCCTGCCATTTCCTCGTTGCACTGAAATCCGCCCGGGGCAAAAACTGAGGCTGCGAAGACAGTGTGGGGAGGAGCCCGCAGCTCCGGGGTGGAGAGGGGGGGGGTGGGGCACGCAGGCTGCACACAGAACCACACCATGTCACTACATCAGAAAACACCAGCCAGAGTCAGTGAATGCGCTTGAAATTAGAGTATTCATAAAAGTGACTTTATTTCGAAAAGTAAAAAAAGACAGCAGAAAACCCTTGAAAGTGCGCTTTTTTCAGAGGCTGTCATTACATAATGGAATTGTCTAGAAACAAAATGTTTCAGTAGAGTCCAGCCCTGTCCATATAGCCCTAATAGAAAAAATTCTATAGCTGTTTTCAACTGAATGGAAGTGAATCTGGCACAGGCTCCAGACAATTTTACTGAAGCGCTGTGGCACTCAATGTGTTAATAAGCCACCAGCCAAATTTGAACGATGATGAACGTTGCAAAGTATATAAATTTAGGTTTGACAGTCATGGCAAAAGTCATGAGAATCAATTAGATTTTAGAGTGCATTTTCTCCCGCGGACTGTGTGGGCGTGTCCCGTCTGCAGCAGGTCTCCGAGAGAGAGGGAAACAGAGACTCTCCGTCGGAGAGAGAGAGAGAAGGAAAGAGAGATGGTGTGTGTGTGTGTGTGTGTTCGCGCTTTGCTCGGCGAGAGGAAGACATCTCTGCCGCTGCGAGTGCACAGCGCTACTGTGTGTGTGTCAGTGTGTGCGCGCGTGCGTGCATGCGTGTGTGTGATTCGATTCAATCTTATGACGTGATAAGATCATGCATTTTAGCACCGCGCGCACCGCTCTCTTCAATGAGGAAATGGAAATCCAGACCTTGTAGAAAAGTGTCGATTTTGGGGTTAGGGTTGAAAGTAATGTCAATTAATTCCTGAGGCACACAATTACTCACATAAGACCCTAAATTTAATAGTTAGAAGGTTTTTGTGGATTTTGGTTTCCAGGGACTAACACATTGAGTGCCAAGGACGTCTGTGGACGTCCTAAAAAAAAGTAACGAGGAGTGCCAAGGACGTCTGTGGACGTCCTAAAATCATAATTCATATTATTCCATAATTCTGCTGTTTAAGGTCGTACCCAGCCAGTGAGCATGAATCCCTTCAAGGGATCACACGGCGCCACCTTAAAAATCTACACGGACGCTGCGCCACCCTAAAACCTTGACGCTCAGATCCTACTTTGTGCAGGAGAAAGGCCGTGATGAAAGACACCGATGCGTGCTGTATGCCAGAGCCATATAGATCGCTCTGTCTGCAGCTGGCGATCTATATGCGATCCGCGCCCACGGCTGGGCTCCTCTGCCTGTCTGTCTGTCTGCATGTGGTTTCTCCACGCGATTCCCTGCCAGAGGGGCAGCACCCAACGCCGAACAGCCAAACCTTTTCCTTCAATCCCGTTTGCCATTTCCTTGTGTGCGATCCGCCCGGGGCAAAGACGGAGGCTGCGGAAAATAGACTGTGTGCGTGTGGGGAGGAGTTTACAGCTCAGGGAAGGGAGAGGGGGGGGGGGGAGGGGGGGGGGCACGCAGGCTGCACAGGACTGCACCGTGTCACTGCATCAGAAAGTGTTCGCTAGAGTCAGTGAATGTGCTTGAAATTAGAGTGCAAAAAATATTCATAAAAGTGACTTTATCTTGAAAAGTAAAAAAAGACAGCAGAAAACCCTTGAAAGTGCTCTTCTTTCAGAGGCTGTAATTTCATAATGGAACTGTCTAGAAACAAAATTTCTTCTTTGAAAGAAGCAGGAGTGTCCAATGTTTCATTAGAGTCCAGCCCTGTCCATATAGCCCTAATAGAAAAAATTCTATAGCTGTTTTCAACTGAATGGAAGTGAATCTGGCACAGGCTCCAGACAATTTTACTGAAGCGCTGTGGCACTCAATGTGTTAACATTACAGGAAAAGCGCCCTGCTCGTCTTTTCCACTCCTCCTACCATGTCTCCTCTCGAGGTATCCTCAACCTCCGCTGCTGCCAGAATTGGCAATAATCTGGTTTTCATGTTGACAGTGAACAACATCAAACAGACAAAACCAGCTGGCTACCGTCCGTGTGGTCGTTGTGTGCTCAACTAGTGCGCGCGACTGCAGGGGAAAATAAAACGAAGCGGAAAAGAAACGCTCCGTGCGCTGTGTTTTGTGCACAATGGAAGCACCCTCGACGTGATTTTCATAGCGTTCTGACTGAAAAATAGGCTTTTGATGTGAATCTCCCCTTAGAGTATGTTGCAAAATCACTGTAAATCTCAGCCTCACGGGGTGTATTGTTTTTATGAAACGGTTGCTACATATAACCTACCTGCTCAGGTTTGAGCAACAAAAAATACAATATTGATAACAAATAATCGTTCTTCCGCCAAGCAATGTAGTCCTTCAAGCCCCGCCCCCTCCAGTCAGTTCAGCGTTTGCACGTCATCTGATTCTGTGCTATACACCAAGGAGCTACGCCCAGAAAAGTGACATGGGAAACAGTATTACCCGCCAGCAGGCAGCAGGCTTAGCTAATGTAGCTACCGTTAGCTAACATGGTGATAGTGTGATGTGGTCACAGTGTGTTTATCGAGTATTTTACAACGGCTTCAAACGTGGCTCAGCCAATCATAATCAAGGACCGGAGCTATCCGTTTCATAATGTCTCTCTCCATCTCCTCTCCTCCGTCAGACAAATCAGGCCTGAGGGTGTTGCAGGTGACAGATCAGGAGGTGTTGCAGGTGACAGATCAGGGGGTGTTGCAGGTGACAGATCAGGAGGTGTTGCAGGTGACAGATCAGGAGGTGTTGCAGGTGACAGATCAGGGGGTGTTGCAGGTGACAGATCAGGGGGTGTTGCAGGTGACAGATCAGGAGGTGTTGCAGGTGACAGATCAGGAGGTGTTGCAGGTGACAGATCAGGGGGTGTTGCAGGTGACAGATCAGGGGGTGTTGCAGGTGACAGATCAGGAGGTGTTGCAGGTGACAGATCAGGGGGTGTTGCAGGTGACAGATCAGGAGGTGTTGCAGGTGACAGATCAGGAGGTGTTGCAGGTGACAGATCAGGAGGTGTTGCGGGTGACAGATCAGGAGGTGTTGCAGGTGACAGATCAGGGGGTGTTGCAGGTGACAGATCAGGAGGTGTTGCAGGTGACAGATCAGGAGGTGTTGCGGGTGACAGATCAGGAGGTGTTGCAGGTGACAGATCAGGGGGTGTTGCAGGTGACAGATCAGGGGGTGTTGCAGGTGACAGATCAGGGGGTGTTGCGGGTGACAGATCAGGAGGTGTTGCAGGTGACAGATCAGGGGGTGTTGTGGGTGACAGATCAGGAGGTGTTGCAGGTGACAGATCAGGGGGTGTTGCAGGTGACAGATCAGGAGGTGTTGTGGGTGACAGATCAGGAGGTGTTGCAGGTGACAGATCAGGGGGTGTTGTGGGTGACAGATCAGGAGGTGTTGCAGGTGACAGATCAGGAGGTGTTGCGGGTGACAGATCAGGATGTGTTGCAGGTGACAGATCAGGGGGTGTTGCAGGTGACAGATCAGGGGGTGTTGCAGGTGACAGATCAGGGGGTGTTGCGGGTGACAGATCAGGGGGTGTTGTGGGTGACAGATCAGGGGGTGTTGCAGGTGACAGATCAGGGGGTGTTGCAGGTGACAGATCAGGGGGTGTTGCGGGTGACAGATCAGGGGGTGTTGTGGGTGACAGATCAGGGGGTGTTGCAGGTGACAGATCAGGGGGTGTTGCGGGTGACAGATCAGGGGGTGTTGTGGGTGACAGATCAGGGGGTGTTGCGGGTGACAGATCAGGGGGTGTTGTGGGTGACAGATCAGGGGGTGTTGCAGGTGACAGATCAGGGGGTGTTGCAGGTGACAGATCAGGGGGTGTTGCGGGTGACAGATCAGGAGGTGTTGCAGGTGACAGATCAGGGGGTGTTGCAGGTGACAGATCAGGAGGTGTTGCAGGTGACAGATCAGGGGGTGTTGCAGGTGACAGATCAGGGGGTGTTGCAGGTGACAGATCAGGGGGTGTTGCAGGTGACAGATCAGGAGGTGTTGCAGGTGACAGATCAGGGGGTGTTGCAGGTGACAGATCAGGGGGTGTTGCAGGTGACAGATCAGGAGGTGTTGCAGGTGACAGATCAGGGGGTGTTGCAGGTGACAGATCAGGGGGTGTTGCAGGTGACAGATCAGGGGGTGTTGCAGGTGACAGATCAGGAGGTGTTGCAGGTGACAGATCAGGGGGTGTTGCAGGTGACAGATCAGGGGGTGTTGCAGGTGACAGATCAGGAGGTGTTGCAGGTGACAGATCAGGGGGTGTTGCAGGTGACAGATCAGGGGGTGTTGCAGGTGACAGATCAGGAGGTGTTGCAGGTGACAGATCAGGGGGTGTTGCAGGTGACAGATCAGGGGGTGTTGCAGGTGACAGATCAGGGGGTGTTGCAGGTGACAGATCAGGGGGTGTTGCGGGTGACAGATCAGGAGGTGTTGCGGGTGACAGATCAGGGGGTGTTGCGGGTGACAGATCAGGGGGTGTTGCGGGTGACAGATCAGGGGGTGTTGCAGGTGACAGATCAGGGGGTGTTGCAGGTGACAGATCAGGGGGTGTTGCAGGTGACAGATCAGGGGGTGTTGCAGGTGACAGATCAGGGGGTGTTGCAGGTGACAGATCAGGGGGTGTTGCAGGTGACAGATCAGGGGGTGTTGCAGGTGACAGATCAGGGGGTGTTGCAGGTGACAGATCAGGAGGTGTTGCAGGTGACAGATCAGGAGGTGTTGCGGGTGACAGATCAGGAGGTGTTGCAGGTGACAGATCAGGGGGTGTTGCAGGTGACAGATCAGGGGGTGTTGCAGGTGACAGATCAGGGGGTGTTGCGGGTGACAGATCAGGAGGTGTTGCAGGTGACAGATCAGGGGGTGTTGTGGGTGACAGATCAGGAGGTGTTGCAGGTGACAGATCAGGGGGTGTTGCAGGTGACAGATCAGGAGGTGTTGTGGGTGACAGATCAGGAGGTGTTGCAGGTGACAGATCAGGGGGTGTTGTGGGTGACAGATCAGGAGGTGTTGCAGGTGACAGATCAGGAGGTGTTGCGGGTGACAGATCAGGAGGTGTTGCAGGTGACAGATCAGGGGGTGTTGCAGGTGACAGATCAGGGGGTGTTGCAGGTGACAGATCAGGGGGTGTTGCGGGTGACAGATCAGGGGGTGTTGTGGGTGACAGATCAGGGGGTGTTGCAGGTGACAGATCAGGGGGTGTTGCAGGTGACAGATCAGGGGGTGTTGCGGGTGACAGATCAGGGGGTGTTGTGGGTGACAGATCAGGGGGTGTTGCAGGTGACAGATCAGGGGGTGTTGCGGGTGACAGATCAGGGGGTGTTGTGGGTGACAGATCAGGGGGTGTTGCGGGTGACAGATCAGGGGGTGTTGTGGGTGACAGATCAGGGGGTGTTGCAGGTGACAGATCAGGGGGTGTTGCAGGTGACAGATCAGGGGGTGTTGCGGGTGACAGATCAGGAGGTGTTGCAGGTGACAGATCAGGGGGTGTTGCAGGTGACAGATCAGGAGGTGTTGCAGGTGACAGATCAGGGGGTGTTGCAGGTGACAGATCAGGAGGTGTTGCAGGTGTCAGATCAGGGGGTGTTGCGGGTGACAGATCAGGGGGTGTTGTGGGTGGGGGTGTTGCAGGTGACAGATCAGGGGGTGTTGTGGGTTACAGATCAGGGGGTGTTGCGGGTGACAGACCAGGGGGTGTTGCAGGTGACAGATCAGGGGGTGTTGCAGGTGACAGATCAGGGGGTGTTGCAGGTGACAGATCAGGGGGTGTTGCAGGTGACAGATCAGGGGGTGTTGTGGGTGACAGATCAGGGGGTGTTGCGGGTGACAGATCAGGAGGTGTTGTGGGTTACAGATCAGGGGGTGTTGCAGGTGACAGATCAGGGGGTGTTGCAGGTGACAGATCAGGGGGTGTTGCAGGTGACAGATCAGGGGGTGTTGCGGGTGACAGATCAGGAGGTGTTGCAGGTGACAGATCAGGGGGTGTTGCAGGTGACAGATCAGGGGGTGTTGTGGGTGACAGATCAGGGGGTGTTGCGGGTGACAGACCAGGGGGTGTTGCAGGTGACAGATCAGGGGGTGTTGCAGGTGACAGATCAGGGGGTGTTGCAGGTGACAGATCAGGAGGTGTTGCAGGTGACAGATCAGGGGGTGTTGCAGGTGACAGATCAGGGGGTGTTGCGGGTGACAGATCAGGGGGTGTTGCGGGTGACAGATCAGGAGGTGTTGCAGGTGACAGATCAGGGGGTGTTGCAGGTGACAGATCAGGGGGTGTTGCAGGTGACAGATCAGGGGGTGTTGCGGGTGACAGATCAGGGGGTGTTGCGGGTGACAGATCAGGAGGTGTTACAGGTGACAGTTCAGATGTGGAGGTGTTACAGGTGACAGATCAGATGTGGAGGTGTTACAGGTGACAGATCAGATGTGGGGGTGTTACAGGTGACAGATCAGATGTGGGGGTGTTACAGGTGACAGATCAGGAGGTGTTACAGGTGACAGATCAGATGTGGGGGTGTTACAGGTGACAGATCAGGAGGTGTTACAGGTGACAGTTCAGATGTGGGGGTGTTACAGGTGACAGATCAGGAGGTGTTACAGGTGACAGTTCAGATCAGGAGGTGTTACAGGTGACAGATCAGGAGGTGTTACAGGTGACAGATCAGGAGGTGTTACAGGTGACAGATCAGATGTGGAGGTGTTACAGGTGACAGATCAGATGTGGAGCTGGTACAGGTGACAGTTTAGATGTGGAGGTGTTACAGGTGACAGATCAGATGTGGAGGTGTTACAGGTGACAGATCAGATGTGGAGGTGTTACAGGTGACAGATCAGATGTGGAGGTGTTACAGGTGACAGATCAGATGTGGAGGTGTTACAGGTGACAGATCAGATGTGGGGGTGTTACAGGTGACAGATCAGATGTGGGGGTGTTACAGGTGACAGATCAGGAGGTGTTGCAGGTGACAGTTCAGATGTGGGGGTGTTACAGGTGACAGATCAGATGTGGAGGTGTTACAGGTGACAGATCAGATGTGGAGGTGTTACAGGTGACAGATCAGATGTGGGGGTGTTACAGGTGACAGATCAGATGTGGAGGTGTTACAGGTGACAGATCAGATGTGGAGGTGTTACAGGTGACAGATCAGACGTGGAGGTGTTACAGGTGACAGATCGGGAGGTGTTACAGGTGACAGATCAGATGTGGAGGTGTTACAGGTGACAGATCAGATGTGGAGGTGTTACAGGTGACAGATCAGACGTGGAGGTGTTACAGGTGACAGATCAGATGTGGAGGTGTTACAGGTGAAGGATCAGATGTGGAGGTGTTACAGGTGACAGATCAGATGTGGAGGTGTTACAGGTGACAGATCAGGAGGTGTTACAGGTGACAGATCAGATGTGGAGGTGTTACAGGTGACAGATCAGATGTGGGGGTGTTACAGGTGACAGATCAGATGTGGAGGTGTTACAGGTGACAGATCAGATGTGGAGGTGTTACAGGTGACAGATCAGACGTGGAGGTGTTACAGGTGACAGATCAGATGTGGAGGTGTTACAGGTGACAGATCAGGAGGTGTTACAGGTGACAGATCAGATGTGGAGGTGTTACAGGTGACAGATCAGATGTGGAGGTGTTACAGGTGACAGTTCAGATGTGGAGGTGTTACAGGTGACAGATCAGATGTGGGGGTGTTACAGGTGACAGATCAGATGTGGAGGTGTTACAGGTGACAGATCAGACGTGGAGGTGTTACAGGTGACAGATCAGATGTGGAGGTGTTACAGGTGACAGATCAGGAGGTGTTACAGGTGACAGATCAGATGTGGAGGTGTTACAGGTGACAGATCAGATGTGGAGGTGTTACAGGTGACAGTTCAGATGTGGAGGTGTTACAGGTGACAGTTCAGATGTGGAGGTGTTACAGGTGACAGATCAGATGTGGAGGTGTTACAGGTGACAGATCAGATGTGGAGGTGTTACAGGTGACAGATCAGGAGGTGTTACAGGTGACAGATCAGATGTGGAGGTGTTACAGGTGACAGATCAGATGTGGAGGTGTTACAGGTGACAGATCAGATGTGGAGGTGTTACAGGTGACAGATCAGATGTGGAGGTGTTACAGGTGACAGTTCAGATGTGGAGGTGTTACAGGTGACAGATCAGGAGGTGTTACAGGTGACAGATCAGATGTGGAGGTGTTACAGGTGACAGATCAGATGTGGAGGTGTTACAGGTGACAGATCAGATGTGGAGGTGTTACAGGTGACAGATCAGATGTGGAGGTGTTACAGGTGACAGTTCAGATGTGGAGGTGTTGTGGGTGACAGCTTTGGCAGACTGTTCATCACACCCCCACATATTGACTCAGGCACCCTGGGGCCCAGAAATGGCTGAATATGAATCCTCAATTAAGCCTGGCCCCTCTCCATCATGCAGAAGGATTACTGTGGCATTTTCAAACTCAGCTGGTGATTTCTCTTCCCTGTGTGTGTGTGTGTGTGTGTGTGTGTGTGTGTGTGTGTGTGTGTGTGTGTGTGTGTGTGTGTGTGTGTGTACATGTGTACGCATGCACACTGTGGGAGCAAATGTTCCTCCACGTTTAAAAAGTTGAGCTCCCAACTGATTGATTGCACAAAATTACAGCGAATGAAGCCACCTCTTAATAGATCATTGATATATATATATATATATGCAAGCAAAAGAAGGAACAAAGAAAGATGCCGACTATATATATATATATATATATATATATATAGTCGCTTGTTAGCCAGAAGCAGCGATCACGAGACATGAGCTTCCCCCACAGAGCTACAGCGCCGGCTGCTATTGGTCCATGATCAGCGAGCTGCGCGATCATTGGACAGACAACCTGCCAATCACGCCCCAAAGCAGAGTCTATAGATCTCAACTCATTGGGAAAGTGTTTACTGAGCTCATAATTCAAGGAAGAATTAGGGACATTTCTCATTCACTTCTATACAATCGGACTTATTTGTGCAGCCAGTGGAGTCGCCCCCTGCTGGCATTATAAAGAATGTCTTAATTTTTCAGCTGCAGAGATTGCCCCTTGGCTGGATCGTATTTATTTTAGAAATATGAAGGTATGATTTGATTTGTTGTTGCATAAATATAACAATTTGCAATAAAGCTCTTCCTTCTCGCTTCAGGGTTCCTTCCAGCCCCGGTGCCTGTCTGTTTGACTGCAGGACATATATCTCACACACACACACACACACACACACACACACACACACACACACACACACACACACACACACACACACACACACACACACAAGACCAGTTTGTGTGTGTATATGAGAAGCAGATGCCTGTGATTGGTTAACCTCTTCCTGACCCCCGGCCAATCAGGGGGCTCCCTCAGGAGATGTGTTAGCGTGCTGATGGCAATAACCTCTCTTCACCTCTGTCACATCTCTCCATCTCCTCTTTCTCTCCATCAATCACCCTCTCTATCGCTTCATCTTTTCATTCCCTTGTGTGTGTGTGTCTCTGTCTCTCTCTCTCTCTCTCTCTCTCTCTCTATCTTTCCCTCTCTCTCACACCAATTGTGTTTGTCTCTTTATCTTTTCCTGTCTTTCTTGTGGACTCTCTCTCAGCCACTTCATCCAGTCCAATGCAAACTCAGTATAGAAGATGGCGTCTCCTGGCTGCAGTGTCCCATGTGACCAAAGCAAAGAGAGGCTGTAACACAGCACAGTGTAGAGATGTGATGGAAACACATCATGTGACCAAAGCAAAGAGAGGCTGTAACACAGCACAGTGTAGAGATGTGATGCAAACACATCATGTGACCAAAGCAAAGAGAGGCTGTAACACAGCACAGTGTAGAGATGTGATGGAAACACATCATGTGACCAAAGCAAAGAGAGGCTGTAACACAGCACAGTGTAGAGATGTGATGCAAACACATCATGTGACCAAAGCAAAGAGAGGCTGTAACACAGCACAGTGTAGAGATGTGATGGAAACACATCATGTGACCAAAGCAAAGAGAGGCTGTAACACAGCACAGTGTAGAGATGTGATGCAAACACATCATGTGACCAAAGCAAAGAGAGGCTGTAACACAGCACAGTGTAGAGATGTGATGGAAACACATCATGTGACCAAAGCAAAGAGAGGCTGTAACACAGCACAGTGTAGAGATGTGATGCAAACACATCATGTGACCAAAGCAAAGAGAGGCTGTAACACAGCACAGTGTAGAGATGTGATGCAAACACATCATGTGACCAAAGCAAAGAGAGGCTGTAACACAGCACAGTGTAGAGATGTGATGGAAACACATCATGTGACCAAAGCAAAGAGAGGCTGTAACACAGCACAGTGTAGAGATGTGATGCAAACACATCATGTGACCAAAGCAAAGAGAGGCTGTAACACAGCACAGTGTAGAGATGTGATGGAAACACATCATGTGACCAAAGCAAAGAGAGGCTGTAACACAGCACAGTGTAGAGATGTGATGCAAACACATCATGTGACCAAAGCAAAGAGAGGCTGTAACACAGCACAGTGTAGAGATGTGATGGAAACACATCATGTGACCAAAGCAAAGAGAGGCTGTAACACAGCACAGTGTAGAGATGTGATGCAAACACATCATGTGACCAAAGCAAAGAGAGACTGTAACACAGCACAGTGTAGAGATGTGATGGAAACACATCATGTGACCAAAGCAAAGAGAGACTGTAACACAGCACAGTGTAGAGATGTGATGGAAACACATCATGTGACCAAAGCAAAGAGAGGCTGTAACACAGCACAGTGTAGAGATGTGATGCAAACACATCATGTGACCAAAGCAAAGAGAGGCTGTAACACAGCACAGTGTAGAGATGTGATGGAAACACATCATGTGACCAAAGCAAAGAGAGGCTGTAACACAGCACAGTGTAGAGATGTGATGGAAACACATCATGTGACCAAAGCAAAGAGAGGCTGTAACACAGCACAGTGTAGAGATGTGATGGAAACACATCATGTGACCAAAGCAAAGAGAGACTGTAACACAGCACAGTGTAGAGATGTGATGGAAACACATCATGTGACCAAAGCAAAGAGAGGCTGTAACACAGCACAGTGTAGAGATGTGATGGATTAGTGCAGGTTACAGACCACAATGTTCTATTAACTCCTGTTTGCCTAGCACACACTTTCTGCCTCCTCTCTCTCTCTCTCCCCCCCCCTCTCCCTCTCCCCTTCTCTCTCTTGTTGCCCCTCTATCTCCCTCTCCTTCTCTCTCCCCCTTTCTCTCTCCCTCTCCTCTCTCTCACTCTCCTTATCTCTCTCTCCCTCTCCTTTCTCTCTCTCTCTCCCCCTCTCTCCCCTCTCCTCTCTCTCCCTCTCTGTCTCCCTCTCCCCTCTCTCCCCCTCTCCTCTCTCTCCCCTCTCCTCTCTCTCCCTCTCTCTTTCTCCCTCTCCCCTCTCCCCCCTCTCCCTCTCTCTCTCTCTCCTTCATCTCTCTCCCTCTCCCCTCTCCCCCCTCTCCCTCTCTCTCTCTCTCCTTTATCTCTCTCCCTCTCTCTCTCTGTCTCCCTCTGCTCTCTCTCCCCCTCTGCTCTCTCTCCCTCTCTTTCTCCCCCTCTCTCTCTCTCTCTCCCGCTCCTCTCTCTCCCCCTCTCCTCTCTCTCCCTCTCTTTCTCCCCCTCTCCCCCTCTCTCTCTCCCCTCTCTCCCTCTCTCTCCCTCTCCTCTTTCTCTCCCCCTCTCCTCTCTCTCCCTCTGCTCTCTCTCCCCCTCTCCTCTCTCCCTCTCTTTCTCCCCCTCTCTCTCCCTCTCCTCTCTCTCTCTCTCCCTCTCCTCTCTCTCTCTCTCTCTCTCCCTCTGCTCTCTCTCCCCCTCTCCTCTCTCTCCCTCTCTTTCTCCCCCTCTCTCTCCCCCTCTCCCTCTCTCTCTCTCTCTCTCAGGGCCGTGCAGATACCTTTAGAGGGGCAGGTGCTCAATGTTAAAAAGGGGCACATGCAGACCTGTCAAACTTGATGAAATGATTGTTGAGTAGCACTAAGTGTAACACTTAGTTCACATGCTTTCACAGCACTTCACTTAGTTTGCACACACTCATTATCTCCACCATATCATCAAGTTATTCAACATATAAATAGGCTATGAAGAAAACACAATCATAAATTATTGAGAATAATTATTTTAACGTTTCTACTCCCTCCCTCCCTACCAGACATATTGTTGTGTCTTTTCTTAGGGGTAAGATAGCAGGTGAACAGTATGACTCCCTCCCTCCCTACCAGTCATATTGTTGTGTCTTTTCTTAGGGGTAAGATAGCAGGTGAACAGTATGACTCCCTCCCTCCCTACCAGACATATTGCTGTGTCTTTTCTTAGGGGTAAGATAGCAGGTGAACAGTATGACTCCCTCCCTCCCTACCAGACATATTGTTGTGTCTTTTCTTAGGGGTAAGATAGCAGGAGAACAGTATGACTCCCTCCCTCCCTACCAGACATATTGTTGTGTCTTTTCTTAGGGGTAAGATAGCAGGTGAACAGTATGACTCCCTCCCTCCCTATCAGTCATATTGTTGTGTCTTTTCTTAGGGGTAAGATAGCAGGTGAACAGTATGACTCCCTCCCTCCCTACCAGTCATATTGTTGTGTCTTTTCTTAGGGGTAAGATAGCAGGTGAACAGTATGACTCCCTCCCTCCCTACCAGACATATTGTTGTGTCTTTTCTTAGGGGTAAGATAGCAGGAGAACAGTATGACTCCCTCCCTCCCTACCAGACATATTGTTGTGTCTTTTCTTAGGGGTAAGATAGCAGGTGAACAGTATGACTCCCTCCCTCCCTATCAGTCATATTGTTGTGTCTTTTCTTAGGGGTAAGATAGCAGGTGAACAGTATGACTCCCTCCCTCCCTACCAGTCATATTGTTGTGTCTTTTCTTAGGGGTAAGATAGCAGGTGAACAGTATGACTCCCTCCCTCCCTACCAGACATATTGTTGTGTCTTTTCTTAGGGGTAAGATAGCAGGTGAACAGTATGACTCCCTCCCTCCCTACCAGTCATATTGTTGTGTCTTTTCTTAGGGGTAAGATAGCAGGTGAACAGTATGACTCCCTCCCTCCCTACCAGACATATTGCTGTGTCTTTTCTTAGGGGTAAGATAGCAGGTGAACAGTATGACTCCCTCCCTCCCTATCAGTCATATTGTTGTGTATTTTCTTAGGGGTAAGATAGCAGGTGAACAGTATGACTCCCTCCCTCCCTACCAGTCATATTGTTGTGTCTTTTCTTAGGGGTAAGATAGCAGGTGAACAGTATGACTCCCTCCCTCCCTACCAGACATATTGTTGTGTCTTTTCTTAGGGGTAAGATAGCAGGTGAACAGTATGACTCCCTCCCTCCCTACCAGTCATATTGTTGTGTCTTTTCTTAGGGGTAAGATAGCAGGTGAACAGTATGACTCCCTCCCTCCCTACCAGACATATTGTTGTGTCTTTTCTTAGGGGTAAGATAGCAGGTGAACAGTATGACTCCCTCCCTCCCTACCAGACATATTGTTGTGTCTTTTCTTAGGGGTAAGATAGCAGGTGAACAGTATGACTCCCTCCCTCCCTACCAGACATATTGTTGTGTCTTTTCTTAGGGGTAAGATAGCAGGTGAACAGTATGATATGTCACAGAGAAGTGGTAGCTACACATCATCTGAAAGCTGGGAACCTGAAGGTTCATTTGAGGTGCAGCTCAGAACTGTGTGTCAAGTTCTTCTAGTCTTAAATCTGTAATACACATTGTGTTTTGATTAGACAATAGACGTCTATTCAAATGCTGAATGCTTAGAGTATATAATGGCTTTGAACATTATGATGGAAATACGATGGCCATCCTCAGCACTCTCATGCTCCTCCTTCAGCTCAGATCTCTGTCCTCCTGAGAAAAAACACACGCGTGAGTCCTTTGAGTTGGCAGCAAGTCTGTAGGAATGGTGTACATGTACATAAGGTTCATTTCACGTTTAACATAGTTAGCTCTGCTTTGCATTGGAGACATCTCTCACCAAGTACCACATTAGAAACAACCAACCACCATATGAAATTAGACAGTTTTTGTTTTCTTGTGTTCAGACATATAGGTTTATTAGATGTTGTTTTTACCTTGACAGTTTGGGCGATAGCTCTCGCCTTCCTCAGAAGCAGTCTACTGACAGCTGGGTATGACGTGTCAACCGGTCGTTTTTACACGACTGCCCGGGTGCCCAGCAGAACCGCCAGGTCTGGGGCCACGGCCACTGTCACGTGTCGTGGCCGTACTGACAGACCCAGTGGCCCCGCCGTCACATGTCCTCTGGAGTAGAGTATCCCAGGCGCGGGAAAGCATGTAGGCCCCCTCGTCCCTGTTGATGGTGCCCTCAGCGCGTCTCCTTATTCCCATGGCCTCCTTGATCCAACGTTTGTACTTGTGGTCCTCTGTTCCGATGATTTTAGCCCCATCCCAGTCCATAATGCGCTTATTTCTTTTGCAGTGGTCTGATATGGCTGATTTGAGGTTTTCTTCTTGCGCTTTTTCTTTCTGTGTTCTTGTGAGTCTTGCTGCGGTTTCTTTTTCACATTCCTTTTGATGCTCTTTCTTCCTCGTGCTAAGTGACCTGCCTGTCTCCCCAATGTAAGTTTTTATTGCAAGAGACGCAGGGAATCTCGTAAATGACATTACATTTAGTGTCTTGTGGGATTTTGTCTTTAGGATGGACTAATAGGCGCCTTGGTTTTGTGTGTGGTTTTATTGCCGTACCTACTGTATATTTTGTTTTCTCAGGGCCCTTTGTATGGGTTCCGTAATCCCACGGATATTATGGCAGTGTGACCATACCAATGTTTTGGTCCTGAGGTCTGTCTGTTGGTTTTTTCTTCTGTAGTTTTTGTGTTTCCGTCACGCCCAGCTGTCAGTAGACTGCGTCTGAGGAAGGCGAGAGCTATCGCCGAAACTGTCAAGGTAAAAACATCTAATATGTCTGAACACAAGAAAACAAAAACTGTCTTAATTGTTACGAAGACATGATGAACGTCATTGAACCACCATATGAAAGTATGCGAGGGACCAGTGGTACCTATAGCACAGGTTGAGAACCACTTCATTTTGAGCGGAGTGATGCCTCTTATAGACCATCCTGATGCATTGAGTCAGTGCATCAGTCTGTGTTGTTTTGAGGGAAACCAGAGGAACATCAAAGCCTTTGTTCCCTTCTCTCTCTTTTTTTCATTGATTGATTGGTTGCCATGACGTCCAGCCGTCAGCACGATGCTGCAGCCCACGAGTGGGCGAGAACATGGAAGAAAAGCAAGAGATGAAGGAGGATGGAGAGGGAGGGGGAGAGAGACATAGAGAGAGAGAGAGAGAGAGATAACTGTTTATCTTCCTGTGTCCTGTGCCTCTGGTTGCCATGCCGATGGCTGTATACATCCCCGTGCCTCACATCATCCCTTGTATCCATGCCCTTATAAGGACAGAGGTCAAGAGGGTACGTGGGTGGAGGCAGTGACCGTATATGGGCGTGATGGAAGGTGCTTTTACTACGCAGCCGAGAGATAGTAGAAGTCATTCATCCTCTGTCTATCTGTGTTCTGTTCTCGCTGGTCTGCCCCCTACTGGCTTTCAGAGGAGACTTTTGTGTTTCACCGGCCGGCTTCTTTTCACCTGACAGCGAGGCGTTTCACCCGGCAGGACGTAGTGCGTGGGAGGATCACGCTATTCCCCCCCCCCAGTTCCCCTCCCCGCCTAACGGGCAGCCCGAACGACCAAAGGAGACGCGTCTAGTGCAGCGACCAGGACTCCCACCCGCAGACACGGCCAATTGTGTCTGTTAGGAACGTCCGAGCAAGCAGGAAGTCGAACCCGGGTCTGACCCGTGGGTTACCTCTACACTACAGCGTGACAGATGACGCATTACAGAGCGCTGCGACAACACACCTGAATGTTAAAGAGCTAGCTAGCTGTTAGCTACCTGCTGCTGTAACCACTTCACCCGGGCCTCAAAATGCCAGCGTGAGCGAGCAAACGTTTCGCTTGT
>NC_139633.1:33788547-33809778 GCF_964638095.1 Poromitra crassiceps | reverse complement strand
ACACACACACACATACACAGACACCATCATGGGTCAGCTGTTTTCATCAGAGGAGGAGCTTTCTGAGGCAAAGGACGCCATTGGCTCGCTCCTGTACAACGCCATGTTGGAAGGCGGTGCCGTGCCTGACCTGGGTGTCGTCCATCCTCTCCTCCTAGCCAATCAAGGTGCGAGCTTGGACTCCAGGGCCCGCCTCCAGGAACAACTGCACCAGGTATAAGATAAAAGATCAAATAAGATGAAAGAAGGAAATGTTACAATATGAATGAGTGTTGATGATATAGGACATCACAATCCCCCAGAAATGCGGAAGCGCGCAGCAGTTAACTAGTATGAGTTGTGCCAAACAAACGTTAATATCTCAAAAACTATACATCACATCGCTTATATTTTGACATCCTGAGTGACAGCAGAAGTACCTCAAGAGTTTGATGTATAATATATGCATGTCGTGTTAAAGTTGTGTGAACTGTCGCCGTTTTTACAATGTAAACAACAGCCGGGACTAGTGAGCCACTCAAGGCTGGCTCCATAGGGTCCCATTGCCATTTTCCCCCAGTGACGCCGTTTGTTGACCAAAATGCTGATCAGCTGATCCCTCATATAGAATTCAGGGAAACTTTTAGAGAATGTTCTGTTATTCACCTTTAAAGCTCCTCCTCCTCCAGTGTATTTTGTCATTTTATACATATTTCATGTGTAGCTGTGTTTTTCCTGCTCTGCTGATTAGCCACAGTGTTCACCAGTGTATTTTGTTGACAAATAACCTTATTTTGGGCTCAAAGTCCTAAAAATAAGCTGCTTGTCAAAACGGGTGATGACATCAGACATTATAATGTCTGAGGAGTGATGTGTGATAGACAGTAAATACAATATTTACAGTAAATACCCTCTCCCGTTAGCTAGCTGTTAGCTGTTAGCCGCTACGTTTGGTAACTACAGTAATACATAGTATTCCCATGATGTCACAAGCATTTTCCTACCAATATAGAGCTACAATACACACAGCTCATTCATTGGGTGTTTGTGTCACTTAATTGTAATTAATTTAATCACCTGTTAATTGATTACAATCACCTGTTATTTTCCTAACAAGATGGCCGTGTAGTGATGTATACTATCAATAGCCTTTATATACTTGTGCGTCAAAGCCCTCGCCGAATGGGCCGAGGGGTGCACCGCGGCTTGCGAGCCTGTCGGCGCAGCCGGCGTGCAACTCCTCGAAAATGTGACTCGACACAGCTGATGTGAACAGTGCAAGTATAATATAACAGTGGCCTTGCTAGGTCAGCTGCTGCGCGGCCTTGCCCGCTATGCGGGCTCGCATACGCACCTCGGCCACTGCACGGCCTCGCCCGCAGCTCGGCTGCTGCCTGCCCTATTGGCATCCACAGCCCACAATTTGACAACTTCATCATCACAGATGACATCACTCACTGATGACATCACAATTGCTTGAGTGACCATCACTGTTCACATCATGGAGTGCTCGAGTGACGTCACTCACTCAGTGCACAATTGCTCAACTTCGCATGTCATAGACATTGTGACATCATCAGTGACATCACAATTGCTTGAGTGACATCACTGATGATGTCATAGGCATTGTGACATCACAATTGCACAAGTGACATCACTGATGACATCACTTCCAGTTGAGTGACATCACATCCGGCACAAAAATCGCAGAGAGACCCACTTACTCCCTTCTTGCATCATCAGTGACATCACCAAACTTTTAAATAGTGCCAGATAATCGGCTGTGCAATTATCAAATATCGATATCTAGACATGAAACTTAGCTGCACATACTTCCACTTACTTACATACATACTTACATACTTAGATGCATACTTAGACGCGTACGGACTGCTGCATCACCGTTGTGCCAATAACCACGGTAAAGTACACCCTCTCGTGTAATATTGCTTAAGTATAAGCACACGTTCTCTCCTTGGGCTAACTTCTAGTCATTGAAATCCTAGTGAAACCACACAATTGACTCATTTTGCTTGGGACTCCCCTGCGACCCCTCGTCAAGCTGACATTCCAGTATACATGTATGGGAGTAGCTGCTGCCAGCAAGGCTCCAAGTCCAGGCTGATGCACAAGCATGTTTTCCACTTAACACATTCACTGCCAACAGTTTTTTTTTTACTGTAGGTAGCTTCTGCCAAGGAGTTTTTTTGAGGATTCTGGCTCATCTTTCAAGACCCGAGGATTATTTTCTGCTAGGATTTTGTGAACACAAAATATCTCAAAAGAACTAATAGAATGTGTGCTTTCTCTGTCTAAAAGAGTTAGTTTGTAGAGTTAGTAGTTATGTAGATATTAGCCGTTGAGTACAGCATGGTTTCAGCGTCTGAGACAGAAAGCTGAGATAATCGCAGTTTTGGGAAATTCAATCAAACAGTCACTTTAACCATTTATTTTTGGCATCAGTGAGACATCAGACATCTAAACAATATAGTTCTGAACAGTAATTTCCTCCATAACAGCACCCGCACCCCCTCTCCTTCAAACTCCTCCCTCCGTGGGCGTGTCTCTGGTGGCTTTCAGCAGCGTTTGTCACAAGCGAGTTTCTGCTGCCTGTCTGAGCAGCCTCCCTCCCTGGCGGCCCCCTCGTCGGCGAGTCTGGATGGGGCTCGCTCGTTTCTTGAGTTTTCGGTTGAGAGCTTTGATGAAGCTTTGTGCGATTCTAGGCTTTATGCTGCGTGTTTCAAAGTGTGTTTTGCACCCAGTCTATTTTTGGAACCCCCCACCGTTGTGCGCCACCGTTGTGCACCAGTGCGTTTTCGCCTACAGTATGAGAATGAGGCTCGTTCGTTTCTGGGTTTTCGGTTGTGAGCTCAGCTGGAATGAAGCTGCGTGCGATTCTGGGCTTTCTGCTGGTGTTTCAAAGTGTGTTGCACCCATAATCTATTATGCAAATTTGCAATCCCCCACCGCCAGCTCCCAGCGCGAAAGCGAAAGCGTTTTCGCCAATCCATTTTCATGAGAATGGCTTCCTCAAGCTGCTGTTTTTGCTTGGCTTCCTCTAGTCTGGAGAGCACTGTCGCCACTTAGTGGGTCGGTGGAATGGGTTGTACACGTTCGGTGGCTCCCATATTATAATAGGAGATGTAAAAGGGTTAGATCCACGTCCCACCGTCAAAGAATTTTTTTTTTTTTGACGAGTTAACTCGTCCACGGCAGTCAACCGTTGTTGTTTTTTTGACGAGTTAACTCGTCCACGGCAGTGAACGTGTTAAGTGTTCACCAGGCTCAAAACGTGGCGAAAAAATCCATCAGCTTTGTTATCTGTTGGCCGCTTTGTTGACAGTGAGCGAGATTTTGGCTTCTAAAATAACGTTTTTCACAGAGATATGACCGTAAACAGTATTGCCTCCATTTCCGTTTTATTGCAGACAAAGAGTATACTGAAGACAAGATACTGCTGTTCTGCTTCTTTTACCACAGCGCCTGCACTCGCAGTGGAACATGAGTGGAACAAACTATTAGGCTTCGGTTCTTATCAATATAAGCTCTTTGACACAAATGGTGATGTGTGTTGTTACAGCGCTCGTGCATGTATGTTTTCATAGAACATCAACAGTGGAACAGGTAGGAAAAAGTGACTGGCGGGGGTCTTTAAATCCATTCAGTCATGAAGTAGTGTTCTGTCAGCGCATGCTGTATCATCGCACGTCATCTGATTCTGTGTGACGCTATTTGTGTAAGATACACCAAGAAGATAAAAACAGCATAAGATACACCAAGAAGATAAAAACAGCTTAAGATACACCAAGAAGATAAAAACAGCTTAAGATACACCAAGAAGATAAAAACAGCATAAGATACACCAAGAAGATAAAAACAGCATAAGATACACCAAGAAGATAAAAACAGCATAAGATACACCAAGAAGATAAAAACAGCATAAGATACACCAAGAAGATAAAAAACAGCATAAGATACACCAAGAAGATAAAAACAGCATAAGATACACCAAGAAGATAAAAACAGCATAAGATACACCAAGAAGATAAAAAACAGCATAAGATACACCAGCAAGGAATAGTCACATTATTGCTGAGATCTCAACAGAGATTTCAAAACTGATGGCCCCATTGGAATCAGCATGACGTGACATGGTTAATGAGCTAGTGTTTTGGTCACTCAGTGGCATTTTGTGCCCGGTGAACGTTGTTAGACCAGCACCCAGTGGGCTTGGCTAACAGCTAGCTAGCCAGTTAAGCCAGCACGTCCTCAGTCAGAATCGTATTGTCATTATACTGTAATTCCATTTATAGTCGTACGTCATCTTCCCATTTTAGCAACTAACTTAACTTTTTGAACTTGAGCATAAAATTAAGTTATTTGTCAAATAGTGTGGCTAATGAACATTGTCAGGACACCAGGCGCGGACTGCATAATCGGGCACGTCGGGCAAATGCCTGGTGGCCTGGCCTGCATTTTTTTTTTTTTTTTTTTTTGTGTGTGCCCGCAGTCAGGCCACTCACTGAACAGCAGGCCAGGCGCCGCCTACTGGTTTACTAGTGGTTTTATTACTTTATTCAGGGTTAAAGTCAGGGCCGATTCTAGGGGGGGGCAGGGGTGGGCTATGCCCACCCAAAAATTAATCTTGCCCACCCAAAAAAAAAATTTTTTTTTTTTTTTTTTTTTTTTTTTTGTATCTCCCTTTTTGAATTCCAGGCGACCGCACTTGGGGTCGCGACCCGAAGGTTGGAGACCACTGGGTTAGTTAGTTTAGGGCACCTAACAGTAGTTATAGCTTTAATTTGATTTGAGAAATAAGCTCATCCAATGCAAAGAATATTATGGAGTTGATTATTTTAAACTATGGATGAAGGATTGTTATTTATTTGTTAGGGTAACAAAGTCAATCTGCTTTCAAAGTTTTAATTTCAGTTTGAGTTTGAATAAGACTAAAAGTCTTGTAAATATAGGTTTGAAGGCTAATTGGCAAATAGTTTTTAGCTATGGTTAAGTCTCACTGCACTAGTCTTTAATTTGATTTGAGAAATAAGATCATCCAATGAAAATAAATGTTATGGAGTTGATTATTTTAACACATTCACTGCCAGACGTTTTTTTTTTACTGTAGTTAGCTTCTGCCAGAGGGTTTTTTTGAGGATTCTGGCTCATCTTTCAAGACCCGAGGATTCTTTTCTGCTAAGATTTTGTGAACACACAATATCTCAAAAGAACTAATAGAATGTGTGCTTTCTCTATCTAAAAGAGTTAGTTTGTAGAGTTAGTAGTTATGTAAGCATTAGCAGTTGAATACAGCATGGTTTCAGCGTCAGAAAAAATATTCAGAGATAAACGGCTTTTTGTGAAATTCGATAGAACAGTCACTTTAACCATTCATTTTTGGCTCTCTCTCTCTCTCTCTCCCTCCCCCTCTCGCTCTCTCTCTCTCTCTCTCCCTCCCTCTCGCTCTCCCTCCCTCTCTCTCTCTCTCTCTCCCTCCCTCTCGCTCTCCCTCCCTCTCTCTCCCTCCCTCTCGGGAGGGAGACGCACTAGGTTTAATCCTAGTGAGAGGGGGAGAGGGAGAGAGAGAGAGAGAGAGAGAGGGAGGGAGGGAGGGAGAGAGAGAGAGCGAGAGAGAGAGAGAGGGAGAGAGCGAGAGGGAGAGTTGCTTCCAACTCCTCCCTCCGTGTGTGTCCTCTTGGCCGCAGCGGCCGTGTCACAAGCTCGTTGCTGCTGCTGTAACCTCGCGTCACCAGTCTTATTGCTTTGCTGCTGCTGTGCCTGTCTGCGCGGCCGCTGTTTGAGGAAGTCTGGATGGAGGACTCGCTCGCTTCTTGGAGTTTTGGTTGAGAGAAGCTTTTGCGATTCTGGTCATATTTATGCTGCGTGTTTCAAAGTGTGTTCCATCCGTGATCTATTATGCAAATTTGCAATCCCGCACTGCCAGCAATCAGCGCGAAAACGAAAGCGTTTTCGCCAATCCATTTTCATGAGAATGGCTTCGTCACACTGCTTTTTGCTTGCCTTCCTCCTTCCTTGTCGCCACTTAGTGGGTCGGTGGAATGGGTTGTACACGTTGTACACGTCCAATACTTATATAAGAGATGTAAAAGGGTTAGATGCACATCCCACCGTCAAAAAAAAAAAAACGATTTTTTTTGACGTATTAATACGTCCATGGCAGTGAACCGCTGGATTTTTTTTGACGTATATATACGTCAGTGGCAGTCAACGTGTTAAACTGGATGAAGTATTTTTATTTATTTTTAGGGTAAGTCAATCTGCTTTCAAAGTAGTTTTCTTTGTCACTTTTCAGTTTGAATTTGAATAAGATTAAACGTCTTGGAAATATAGCAATAGTTTTGTAAATAGTTAGTTTGTACATAGTTTGCTAATAGTTTTGACAATAATAATGTAAACACTGGCCTGTCACCTGAGTGTTCCTACTTACAGTTTGGTGACCCAAAACAGAATGGTGACTCCTACTGGAACAATTTGGTTCAGTGTTTATGCCTGTGTTGCTGTCTGTTGTAGTGTAAAACGACTAAAGGGAGAGCAGGTGGTTACATGAAAGTGAGTGAGAAAAGGAGAAGATACTGAATAATGACATCACAACAGTATAATCCTAATGTTCATTTAAAATTAAATATTCTTGGATGAAAGTCCAAAAAACGTCAAATTTTCTTCGGCGCTGCCCTTGCAGGCAGCACCGAGAGTCCATTCCTACCTAAAAGTACTTCCAGCGCCACTGAATATAATGCAATTTAATCCCCATCCCCGAACCCACAACCTCTGGCAACCTACCGCCAAAGTTGCCCCCTACCAGCCCACCCTAGTGTGGCAGGCTAGATACGGGCCTGGTTAAAGTGGGTGCATCTCATTGTAAAATTGGACTTGGCCCAAATTGGGCTTCAAACGGCCCAAATTGGGCTTCAAACGGCCCAAATTTTTCGCCGGCACCCTTCGGACGCTGGCACGCGCGTCGGCCTGGACTGCTTGGTATCTAATGCCCGGCCTGAATTATGATCCCAGTCTGCCCCTGCAGGACACGACTCGAAAAAAATGAAATATCTTAAAAATGACAAAATACACTGGAGGGGAGGAACCTAACCTAATTTAATCCTAAATTAAAATCACACAGATCAACCTAAGTATCTTTAATCAGGTCCCTGATGCCTCTTCTCACCTCTCCTCTCTCAGCTGCAGGGTGACATAGGCAACCGAGCGCCGACCTACCTGAGGGATCTGATTGGCCGATTGGCCATGTTCTCTGACGAGCCCCGCCTGGCCGGCCTGGTGGGATTGGTGGTTACTATGGTGATGGATATGGCCTATGCGTCATCGAAGCGGTCGTCGGGGGCGGAGTCATCATCGTGCCAGGTAAAGGATCTGATGAAAAATAATGAATAGAATTGTATAATAATACAATATAAATAATAAAAAATATAATATAAATATATGCATACATATATGCGTACATAGGACGAATCAGCGTGACATCACGACAATAAAAAAAGTACTTCCGGGTGCCACTGCAGCAGAAACTAGTATGAAATAAAGCTGGTTTGTGCCAAACCAACGTTAAAGTCGAGCTGAACCCAAAAATGACTTTTATTTTCTTTTAGTTCAAATACCTGGGTATGCAGTGCACCTATTTAATAATGTATGCCAAAACAATCACAAAAATCTAATTTATTTAGTTTTTCACACTTTTTCACATCAGAAGTTCATTTTTCAAGATTTCATTCATAACAGTAATCTACAGTTTGCTGATGTCACCTAGTACTATCAAATTTCTACCCCATTTCAACCAATCATATCACGACATGGCAGCTGTCAATCAAATCTTCATTTCAGGATAATTTTCTCTTCCAAATAAAGGAGAAAATGGCGCCTAGTGCCTGTCATCTGGCAAAATTCCTATCCCATAAACTAACTACTAACTTGGCCAATTGTATGAAACATGAACAAAAACAAAAACGGTACTGTCTAAGAATGCAAAGAAATGTAACTGGCTCGTTAAAACTTGCATTCCAGGAATATTGTATCTACCGCAATATCGATAATGGCGCGTGCATGAGAGCCTGGTTGTCAGGGGTCGCCCGTCGGAGATTCCAGGCGGGCGGGCAGCACCCATCGGATTGTCCGCTCATTCCGCACGAAGCAGCTGGCTGCCTGGTACTAGGCGGATCCCACTCGCGTAGCACGACAACACGCTGAATCCCACTCGATTTGGGGGTGGAACACCCAGGACTGGCCAATGCCAAAGCCAGTCCACAGAATTGTCAAATCAAATCATCGACAGTGACACCATGGTCCGCCTCTCAACCCTGTCATCTCAGACAAGATTTGTTTCCAGTCTCCGACGCTCGCGCTATTGCATTCCCTTCCGGTTCACTTCGACTTTAATATCTCAAAAACTATCCATCACATCGCTTATATTTTTACATTTTGAGTGAGAGCAGAAGTAGCTAAAGGGTCTGATGTATAATATATTGTTAAGCCTCCCACACACAATCTGCTGTAAAACACCTCTAGGAGGAATGCAAATTGTACGCAAATTCCTGAATCGATCATCGCTAATGTTAACGAGCAATCAATCCATTAATTGTAATTAAAATGCCAGATTTTTCCAAACAATACCAAATGTGTGTTGTTGTTTTTTGCTTGCTCAATCAAACGCTTCATGTCCACAGCAGCAACATATTGCATATTCCCACAGCATTGCATAACCTGTGACAAAGCCACAAGAGTACTTAACTTCAGCCTATCACAGAAGAGTAGCAAAGCTGCAGGAAGTAGCTCAGGAGGTAGAGCGGCTCGTCCACTAATCGCTTTGGATAAAAGAGGTCGGTGGTTCGATTCCCTCCTCCAGTCTGCATGTCAAAGTGTCCTTGGGCAAGATACTGAACCCCAAATTCCTCCTGATGGTGTGCCAGCACCCTGCGTGGTAGCTTGATCGGTGTATGAATGTCTGTGTGAATGAGTGAATATACCTACTGATTGTAAAGCGATGATGGACACTGAAAGTTAGGATCCAATGTTCTGGATTCAAAATGTAGGCTTGCAATATCAGCCTAGCTCTTCTTCTTTTTTACCATGCTAAACTAACTTCCATCATACATGTAGATGATGGATTATATAGATAGTTGATAGTTTTTTTAGTATGAAATGGTATTCTTCCAGTCTCCTAAATGGGTGCTGAGTCTGACCTAGCAAGCTAATTTGAGCTAGAGAGAGTTCCAAAACCCACACACCACACATACAGTATAAACATAAACCCACACACCACACATACAGTATAAACATAAAACTGCCCTTTGTGAGCTCAGTCTAGTTGTAAGATATGTGGTGAAGTTTTTTTTTACAACCACAAATTTAGCTTCTACATCGGCGAACTCACATGTAGCTTTAGCTAATTGCTACCTGCTAACGTGTGTTGCTGAGACAGAGACAGGTCTCAAACAAAGTTAATTCCCTCCTGTTCTGTCTCTCTGAAAAATGCCATTTTAGTGTCAGACTATGGGGGCAAGATAATCTCTCATAATCTGAGATCATGTTCACTCCTCCCATTGACTCCACTACACTCAGGACCTACTGCTAGTCTCCTAAGTGGGCGTGACTGGAAGTTGAACTGTCTCTACAGTTCATTGTCTCTGCTTCCATGTGTGCTGCAGCAGAGGATGTGTGAGCTGCAGCAGGTGATGGAGGAGTACCTGAAGCGCTGCAGGATGAGCCTGGGTGACCCGGAGCGTCTGAGGCAGGACAGCCTTAGACTGGAGGCCCAGCTCAGCTTCTGCCTGACCCAGCTCAAGTCCTGCCTGCTGGGGCCAGGAAGCTGTGACTCCAGGTAACCACACCCAGATACCTAACTGCTGGGGCCAGGGGGCTGTGACTCCAGGTAACCACACCCAGAGACCTTCCTGCTGGGGCCAGGGGGCTGTGACTCCAGGTAACCCACACACAGAGACCTGCCTGCTGGAGCCAGGGGGCTGTGACTCCAGGTAACCCACACACAGAGACCTGCCTGCTGGGACCAGGGGGCTGTGACTCCAGGTAACCACACCCAGAGACCTTCCTGCTGGGACCAGGGGGCTGTGACTCCAGGTAACCCACACAGAGACCTGCCTGATGGGGCCAGGGGGCTGTGACTCCAGGTAACCACACCCAGAGACCTGCCTGCTGGGACCAGGGGGCTGTGACTCCAGGTAACCCACACACAGAGACCTGCCTGCTGGGACCAGGGGGCTGTGACTCCAGGTAACCCACCCAGAGACCTGCCTGCTGGGACCAGGGGGCTGTGACTCCAGGTAACCCACCCAGAGACCTGCCTGCTGGGACCAGGGGGCTGTGACTCCAGGTAACCCACACAGAGACCTGCCTGCTGGGACCAGGGGGCTGTGACTCCAGAGCCGTTTTCCCACATGCGCTTTGTACCGCTAAATGACCGGAACGTGGTCTAATGCCTTCATGTGTGAAAGTTGTTGTTCCGGTATAAGCGCGACCCCGTCGTCGCGGACATTTCACTAGTTTCGAGCCAGTCAGAAGAGCGGTATGCACGATAATGGACACAAGTGAGAAACGGGTCCAGTCATTTCCCGCGACACCGGTCCTTCTCTCATGGGCGAGGTGTACACACGTTGCTTAACGTTCACTTCCAGCGTGCATCATCTAATCATTCGCGCACATCAAAGCAAACTACTTCCACATTTCGCTTCGTGCATTTGCTTTCTCTACATACATACAAGTGCCATTCTCGCTGTGTCTGTCCTGTGTGGCTGCTGCGAAGTGCGGAGGACTGAAGCCGAAGGACTGGCCTCTCTCGAGCAGAGAGGGGAGGGGGGAAATCGGCTGTGTTTATTACGCTGGCTTGACGCTGCTCTTAAGTCAAACGAGTGTGATTTATTGTGTGACAAGCGAACTTATTTCACCATCGGAGTTTTGCCGACCCCCCAAATAAGCTCCCCCCGCCCCCCAACATACAGGCAATTTCGCTGCTATATTCCCACATGCGAGTGCTTAGGTGTGAAGGGAAATTCCGGGAAATGTCCGATATTGACTTACAGGTAATTTTCCGGTACGCATGTGGGAAACGGCTCAGGTAACCCACACAGAGTCCTGCCTGCTGGGGCCAGGGGGCTGTGACTCCAGGTAACCCACACAGAGACCTTCCTGCTGGGACCAGGGGGCTGTGACTCCAGGTAACCCACACAGAGACCCTGCTGGGGGGGCAAAAAAAAAAGGTTGAGAATCAGGTAGTCTAGCAGAGAGCACAGTAGCATAGAGTTTAATAGAGTATGTTATAATACAGTGGAGTAGAGTTAAGTAAGTAGCATAGATCTGAGTAGAGTAGAATATAGTAGTGGAGAGTAGAATACTGTGAAGTAGAACAGCATTCTTGGGGATACCCTGAGGTCACAGAACAGGAAGTGGGGTCACACAGCAAGTCAAAATAATGACACAAACTGAACTTCAGTCTTTAAGCTGAATATTACAAAAGACCCCACTGATTCATAACAGGTCTAAAGTCGTTATAGCAGTCTAGCACACTTTGTGACAAGCAAGGCAACAGTAAAACTGACAGGTTATTGTATTGAGTTTGGCGTGACGCATAGGAGAGTGACACGCGTGGGGAATGTTGCTAAGCAACTGACTGGAAGTTAAGAATAGAGTGCACATTGAGTAGAGTAGCACAGAGTTGAGTACATACTAGTAGAATACAGTAGAGTAGAGTAGCATAGAGTGGAGTACATACTAGTAGAATACAGTAGAGTAGAGTAGCATAGAGTGGAGTACATACTAGTAGAATACAGTAGAGTAGAGTAGCATAGAGTGGAGTACATACTAGTAGAATACAGTAGAGTAGAGTGGAGTAGGCTACATACTAGTAGAATACAGTAGAGTAGCACAGAGTTGAGTACATACTAGTAGAATACAGTAGAGTAGCATAGAGTGGAGTACATACTAGTAGAATACAGTAGAGTAGCACAGAGCGGAGTACATACTAGTAGAATACAGTAGAGTAGAGTATATACTAGTAGAATACGGTAGAGTAGCACAGAGTTGAGTACATACTAGTAGAATACAGTAGAGTAGCACAGAGTGGAGTACATACTAGTAGAATACAGTAGAGTAGAGTGGAGTACATAATAGTAGAATACAGTAGAGTAGCACAGAGTGGATTACATACTCCTAGAATACAGTAGAGTAGCATAGAGTGGAGTACATACTAGTAGAATACAGTAGAGTAGCACAGAGTGGAGTACATACTAGTAGAATACAGTAGAGTAGCACAGAGTGGAGTACATACTAGTAGAATACAGTAGAGTAGTGCAGAGTGGAGTACATACTAGTAGAATACAGTAGAGTAGCACAGAGTGGAGTACATACTAGTAGAATACAGTAGAGTAGCACAGAGTGGAGTACATACTAGTAGAATACAGTAGAGTAGCACAGAGTGGAGTACATACTAGTAGAATACAGTAGAGTAGCACAGAGTGGAGTACATACTAGTAGAATACAGTAGAGTAGAGTAGCACAGAGTGGAGTACATACTAGTAGAATACAGTAGAGTAGCACAGAGTGGAGTACATACTAGTAGAATACAGTAGAGTAGCACAGAGTGGAGTACATACTAGTAGAATACAGTAGAGTAGCACAGAGTGGAGTACATACTAGTAGAATACAGTAGAGTAGAGTAGCACAGAGTGGAGTACATACTAGTAGAATACAGTAGAGTAGCACAGAGTGGAGTACATACTAGTAGAATACAGTAGAGTAGCACAGAGTGGAGTACATACTAGTAGAATACAGTAGAGTAGCACAGAGTGGAGTACATATTAGTAGAATACAGTAGAGTAGCACAGAGTGGAGTACATACTAGTAGAATACAGTAGAGTAGCACAGAGTGGAGTACATACTAGTAGAATACAGTAGAGTAGCACAGAGTGGAGTACATACTAGTAGAATACAGTAGAGTAGCACAGAGTGGAGTACATACTAGTAGAATACAGTAGAGTAAATGTGTGTGTAAGTCATTAAATGGTCCGTCCCTGCAGGTCTGTGAGGCAGTGGGCCAGTGGAGCAGTCTTTCATACCCACGTGTTGGTTCACCTGGCTGGGCTGGAGGGCCAAGCTGAGCCCCTGGCTGCCAGGGCCGCGCTGGAGCAGTACCATGAAGACCTCACACACATCATACCTGCCTACAGGTAACACATGCAGGAAGAGAAGAGAAGAGATGTTTGGAGTGGCCAGTGGCATGTTCAAAATATCTAAACTTTCATTGCTTGTTGATTCATTTGTTGTTGTTTTTCTTCCCTCAATCTCCTCTACTCCCCCTGCAGGCGTTATAAGTGTAGTACAGTGTGTGTGGTGAAGTGTCGCGGGGGTCTTCTGGGGTCCAGCGAGGTCGGGGAGGAGGGGGCCATGACGGGGCTCAGCGTGACAGACAGAGAGACAGGCAAGAGTGTGAGCATTCCTCTCTCTGCCATGGAGAGAGAGACAGGTACACCGTCCCCTTATTAGTCAAGGAAAAGAAATCGAAGTGCATTGAGTTGAATCAAGAGTAATTGAATTAATTCAGTATTTTCTTTAGTACTGATAGAGTCATTGAGTTGCACTTAACTGAACCTCCAGGTGGAAGAGGGAGAGACCCTGGGCCTGACAACATCTCACCGCCCCTGTACTCCTCCGTCAACCTGGACCTGATCACCTCAGATCAGTATGCCCAGGCATACCTAGACCGCCTATTCTCCGACAAGGGGCCCGTAGCAGATCTAGAGAACTACTTTACCGTGTCCCTGGCCAGTCTGAGCACGCTCAGAACTGAACCAGGAAGTAAAAACAGGCCAGGAGCGAGAAGCGCGACAGAACGGAGCGTTGGAGTGGCCCTTAACGACAGAGCGGAGGAAACGGATGGAGAAGAAGCAGCAGCGAACAGAGGGAAAGGCAGAGATGGAGGTGAAGTGGATGGCAGGACAGAGAGGAGAGGAAGACGAGGAGAGACGGGGGGATGCGAGCAGAGAGATGAAGGTTTAAAGCTGAGTATTGTTTGTGGAGACGGAGCAAGTCGAGAGCCTGGCTCACAGCCTTCACTATCCAACCAGTACATGAGCCATGGCAGAGAACTGAGCCTTCACTATCTAACCAGTACATGAGCCATGGCAGAGAACTGAGTCTTCACTATCCAACCAGTACATGAACCATGGCCGAGAACTGAGTCTTCACTATCTAACCAGTACATGAGCCATGGCAGAGAACTGAGTCTTCACTATCTAACCAGTACATGAGCCATGGCAGAGAACTGAGTCTTCACTATCTAACCAGTACATGAGCCATGGCAGAGAACTGAGCCTTCACTATCCAACCAGTACATGAGCCATGGCAGAGAACTGAGTCTTCACTATCCAACCAGTACATGAGCCATGGCAGAGAACTGAGTCTTCACTATCCAACCAGTACATGAGCCATGGCAGAGAACTGAGTCTTCACTATCTAACCAGTACATGAGCCATGGCAGAGAACTGAGGCCACAGTGTGTGGCTGCTCAATCCCAAACCTCTCTGCAGGGCACATTTCCACTGGGGCCACCTAGGCTGTGCATGTGCTCATACCACTGACTGTATGAAAGATGCATGTCATGACAGCTGCCCATAAAGTGAAGCCAAAACATATTGATCGCCCCCTGGTGGCTAGCAGCAGTAGGCAGTGGTGGAAACAGCCAGGTCTTACTGTGGGAACACTTTGACTTCACTTTTGCATAGCGGTCAGAAGTGCAGACATGTCATCTATTACATCGTATTTTATACAAGTCAATTGTTCATACTGTAAGCTTTGCAATACAGACTTAGTACTCAGTTCTGATTGGCTACTAAATGCATTCTGGAGTTGTTTTTCTATTCCTAAAAAAACAGAAACAGCCGTTTCACATCTAATCCCCTCAATCCTCAGTCGAGAAGTCTTGTCAGGTTTGTTGATTTCTAATCTAATGAACTGGCGCCACCCTGTGGCAAAAATACATTATGGTTTAGTTACTGCATGTTACTGCAGACAATACAAACACTCAGCTAACTGAGGTCAGGAAGATGGAAGGTTTTTCCAACTTTTAATTTACAAGCACAAAACGTATACTTGCAGATGGTAGTTCTGCTACCGTGCAGCCATGGTTACTAGCTACAGCGTTTCCATGGTTACACTTCTGCTACACTGTAGCTAAAGGATGCTAGCTCCGTGTTTCTATGGTTGCTCAAATGCTAAACTATTCATTTGTATTTGTTTTAAATGACTTCAGCTTCTAATAAATCAAATGTTTTAAAATGAATCGTTTGTGTCAAATGATGCATGTCTTTGGTGAGCAGCCGTGTAATGAGGGGGATAAGGTACAGTGAGCAGGTCATTATTGCAGAATAAGCCTCCTCAAGCCAATCAAGACGTGTCGAGGCTTATTTGCCGTACTGGTCGGCTTCCTGTACATTATTCTTTTAGATGGAACAGTTGTAGTGGGACAGACTGAAGTAGCTGCTGCCGCTACAGCTAAAGTATGGAGGAGGATTCAACATTATTTGAATAGATTACAGTTTTTCACAATTGTTACCACACGTTTGTCAAAACAATAACGGCTTTCTCAAAACTGCACACACAAAACTGAAAACCTCACACACACACACACACACACACACACACACACACACACACACACACACAATGCTAAACCTGACACTCCCTTTGCAAGATGACTCTTTGCCATCAAATCTCTTAACTGTTCACAAAATGGAACTGGTGTTTTCATTTGTTACACACAGCCTTATTTTCAAATGACACACACATACCATTCATTGAGTACACACAACTAAGCATTTGCTGCACACTACCAAGCATTTACAGCACACTGAAGTGCAAAATTGAGAACACAATCATAGAAATGGAACACACCATATGAATGACAATGACTCTGGAGAGAATGAACCATTTCTCCTTTTGTAAAATGTCTCATGTCTCAGTGTAGTCTTCCTCCTCCTTCTCCTCCTCTCACTCTTACCCCTCTCCTTCTCTGGTTGTCTCTCTTCAAAGTTCTCCATTGTTCACCAAACAAAACAGAGGCTCAATGCACTTTTATGTTGCAGTCCTGATTGCAAATTGCTCAACAGACCTGAATGTTTAGAGATTTGAATATTTGTGTAGGTTGATGCTTTGAGATTTGACTTGAGAAGTGTGTGTGCAACAACTGAACATTGTGTGTAGTGTTTTGACAACAAGGTGATGTGTAATTGACATCAGAGTGTAAAGAAGGAAAGTCAGAGTCTAATGCAGATAAGGTAGTGTGAAGTTGTGCCAAATTGGGTCGAGCGATTAGTACATGAAGTGAAGGTTGTGCAAATTGTGCAGAATTGTTGCTTTTTGTGTGTTAACAATTGTGGAAAAACTGTAATAGACCAGATCAGCACATCCGGGTAATTTGCAAAACATGAAGGCCGTGCCCCTTTTTAGGGGACAACACAAGCCACTCACGTTGAGTTCAATGTAAAATAGCAGGACCAAAAAAATCTATAGAAAAATAACAATTTAGTTTATAAATGACCCAAAGACACCATGACATGACAATATATTTCAACTTGGCCGGCCATAGAATGTGCAAGATACATCGACACGAGGTACTTCAGAACCAACATCAGTACAGATCAGGAAAGGCTTGAAACCCTTTCATGGCCACTTGCGGCTATATTATATCCTACATATTGTTTAATAGGTGTCCCCCCCGCTCCCCCAGTGCCTCTCTCTCTTCTTATAGCTTCATGTCTTTTCATGGATCTGTCTTTTCACAAGTTGAATTGCTTTTAAAGATGGCAACATATTGATTCCTTTGTTCACTTTTGAAACCATGAAAATAACTACTTCAGAGGGAGGAAAATGGATTCAAATCAGACGACTGTGACTGTTCAGTTGAACCCAACTCCTTTAGAGAAGTCAAAAGCACAAATCTGCAGCGTCACAAATGATAGCATTCACCTGGTTGTGAGTTGTGAAAAAGACTTTGAGAGTGACGTTCAGGAGAGACGAGAGGACAGCAGCTTTTGCTGCTTGTCAGTGTTGAAAAGGTTGAAAAGGCCTTTTCTATGATTGTGAAGGCGAGCGATGGAAGGAGCTCTCATGCGGCATAGCTGCTGGCAGCTCTGTGTGAATGTCAAGCCTGTGTGTGTGTGTGTGTGTGTGTGTGTGTGTGTGTGTGTGTGTGTGTGTGTGTGTGTGTGTGTGTGTGTGTGTGTAGGTGTGCGTGTGCGTGCGTGTGTGTGCGTGTGTCGGGTCTTGCTAGCTGTCAATCACACTTCACGGCTCCAATACTGGTCTTTGCTCTGCTAATGCTGTCTGATTGGTGTATTAGGCTCGCCCTCTCTCTCTCTCTCTCTCTATCTCTCTCTCTCTATCTCTCTCTGTCTCTCTCTCTCTCTCTCTCCCCTCCTCCATATTCACCTTATTCTTTGCACATAAGGACGCTCCTGCATGACGTAATTTTGTAATCGTCCTTCCATTTTAGACACAGAAGTAGATTTCACCTACCTTTATCATTTTTAGACTTGCCAAAAAGCTGTTTTCAAGCAAAAAAAAAACTGTTATAAAGTTTAAATATTTTGTCGGATGTGACGAGTTTATCAGAATAACGCCTATTTGGACATTTTTAACGAGCAGCGAGGAGCGCTGGCTGTGTGACCAGCTGTCAACCCCTACAGTAGGCTACTGTGAGAAAACACTGTTGATGTACTTTTGTAACTTATGTTAAATGCAGACCGGGTAACAGCCATCGGCTCCTCGCAGCAGTAACACTATGAACATGTCACTGACGTTGGCCGCAGTGTAGCTTCTGAATGTTGCCACTCATTTGATCCTTCCTATATAAAAATATATAGCCTACATATCAAATTGCCTAGGTGGACGGGCGGCAGGTAGCGGTGTCAGTCACGTTTTGTGTCACGCAAGTGACATCGGCCGACCGATACCACGCCACCGTCCCACACATACAGACACACATATAGCATATAGCGCCACCTACTGGCAAATACAAAAACGGTTTATCTCGAGAACCGTTTGTCCAATCAACTTCAAACTTGGGGAGTGCGCTTGGGGGGAACCTGATAGTGCAGTGCCGAATTCCGTGCAGTTCGGCATAGCGCCACCTACTGGCAAACACAAAAAGTGGCTTATCTCTAGAACCATTCGTCGGATCGACTTCAAACTCGGGGAGTGCGCTTGGGGGGGACCTGACGGAGTTCAGTGCCAAATTTCTTGCTATTCGGCATAGCGCTACCTACTGGCAAACACAAAAAGCGGTTTATCTCGAGAAGCGTTTGTCCTATCGACTTCAAGCTTCGGGGGTGTCCTTCGGGGGACCTAATGAAATGAACTGCCAAACACAAAAAGTAGTTTATCTTGAGAACCATTCGTTGGCTCCACTTCAAACTTGGGGAGGGTGCTTAGGGTGACCTGGCACTGGAGTTCAGTGCTGAATTGAAGCTCAAAACAAGAGTGAATACCAACAGAAGAATATTGCAGGAGATTTTGACATATTTTTTGGGAGCGCTACCCATACGTTAAGCTGTGCTGCTCATTCCACGAATGCACGATCCTTACAAGTTGTACCTCGTTGTGAAGGTGACTAATCAGGCTTTCCAACTATATAAAATACAATACCAATTTGTATTATTAAAGGGGAGAAATAATCGACCAAAATAACGTTTCCGAACTTTTTTTTAGGTTTATATATATATATATATATTGTTATGACCCGGGGTCATATGTTTGGTTGTCATGTGTTAACACCAATCCTTTCTTCCTCAGTGTCAGTGTGTATTGCAGTGTGCTTCAGTGTGTGATTGAGAAATGAGATGCAGGTGGTGTTCACCCTGATTGGCCTGGTCAGGTGATGGGGCTGCTGATGACTGATTGGCTGGTGGAGATCATTTAAGCCAGCTGATGTCATCCTTCCGCCCCTTGCTCTCCACATTCCCAACAATGGCAGCCACGATGCTGAACCTGTGCTTTAGCTCTTATAGACATGGATGCTGTTGTGTTAAAGTAACGTTTAACTTCTGTAAATGGTAAACTGCACTGTAAACTATTTATCTAAGCAAAGTAGCAGTATGTAGGAGGGAGAAGCCTCTTTTGTTTTTGCAACATCTTTTCTCATGTTTCTTTTGTAGGAGATTAGGTAAGAGAAATGTATTTGGTTTAACCCATCCTTTTATTTTGGTAGGTAAGTTTAGGGTTGGGGTTTAGTTCATTTTGTTTGTTGTGTTGGCATTTTCTCTGCTCTGAGTCAAAATAAACTGTTACTTTGTGAACTTTTGATCCTGGTTCTGGCTGTCCATTCTTGGGAGTGGGAAGAGTGGGGGCACTTTTGTGTTGCGGGCCGGTTCGTAACATAATATATATATATATATATATATGCATATACCGTAAATTCCGGACTATAAGACGCACCGGTCTATAAGCCGCGGGACCAAAATTGACTATTTTTTTCTTCTATAAGCCGCACCGGTCTATAAGCCGCGGGTGTTTTGATGTTTAATTACCATATGAAAGGGTTCGTGCACAGAGAGGAATGTCGGGAAAGAGATGGCTGATTGGGGAAGCTCCCATTTATTAACATTTCAACAAAACAAAACAAAAGTCAGGTCACTAATCCCCAGACAAAATCACACAACAATAGGCTATATGTGCAGCAAACCTGTAACCAGAGAAGTCAAGTCACTAATCCTCGTCTTCCTCTTCTTCCTGCGTACTGAAACCACCAAAGTCCTCATCTTCAGTGTCGGAAATGAACAGGTTCAGGGTGGCTTCGTCAACCACTCTCCTCTCTCCTTCATTGTCACTCAAAACCAACGAACTCCTCTTCGTCACTGTCGGCATCGAACAGCCTCTGAAGCCTCTGACGGCCCTCAGCGCCAGCTGTGGCGGCATCATCCTCTTCATCCCGCAGCAGTCCAGCGTTTTGGAACCCGTTGGTGATTGTGGATGTTTTCACACTCCTATAATATTCCGTGCTGAGACAGTTCCTCCTGCTGCACCGTCCAACGCCTCACCATTGACTCATCGATGCCCAGGTTACGCGCGGCTGCTCTGTTTCCCTCTTTTAATGCGAGATTGACTGCTTTCAACTTGAAAGCTGCCTCGTGTGAATTTCTGCGTACCTTCCCCATGGTAAGTGAGAGTGTTGCTTCTACTGCTCGTTCTCATGCTGTCGAGAACGAGCAAAGCTTTTTTTTGGTGAAAGAATCCTCCAGGGCGCTTCTTGTTAACAGTCCGAGTGAGTGGCAGGTCGAACGTCAAAGGCACTTCATCCATATTTATGATCTGCTCCGGTTCGATGGAATATTCCTTGATCTTCCTTTGTGTGAATTCGCCGAAGTTTGTGATTTTCTCCTGGTAGTCGGGGGAGGGTGTTGATGGCCGAGTGGCCGTTTGCTTACCGTAATTACCATATGTAAGTGGTCACGCACAGAGGGGATTGTCGGGAAAGAGATGGCTGTTTGAAGAAGCTCCCATTTGTATTACCGTAACATTTCAACAAAACAACATAACACAACACCACCGTTGTTTATTTTTACAGTGCACACAGTGTCCGCGGTGTGGTGAAAAGAGGGCAAGAGAGGAAATTAAAACAGAAGTGGATTTATAGTTAGAAAGAGTGCTAAAAAAGAGAGATTTTATTTGTATTTTTTTTTTTTTTTTCTGAAAAAATCCATAGATAAGACGCACCGTTATATAAGCCGCAGGGGCCAAAAAACGGGAAAAAAGCCGCGGCTTATAGTCCGGAATTTACGGTATATATATAATTATTATGAAGCAACACAATCACCAAAATATTTTACTTGTCTGAAAACCTGAATATGTAGGCTACAATAATATCAACGTAAATTTCAATATACTATCGTATAGTAGCCTACTATAATGTTATAATTTTTTTCCAGTGACTCCTGAGCAACTAATACAATTGTATAATTCAAATATAGGTTATCAAGGAATTGATTAATTAGTGGAAATATCATGGCAAAATAGTGTATCTATGAGAATCTGCAGACTCATTCAATCGGTTTGAACCAGAAATAACTTTATTATCCCAGTTTGGCAAAAAATGATGATGTAATGAGTGGTGTCCCATTTCCTAGATGATTTTTTTCAACCCTTCCCCCTTGTGGCTCCGTTTTGAAGGACAAGGGGCAAAGCGAGGGGCTCAACGAGGGGTAGGGCTAACAATAAGAAATG
>NC_139633.1:33761047-33786047 GCF_964638095.1 Poromitra crassiceps | reverse complement strand
CAACTTGATCTTCATCACCGCTGGTCAGGTGACGATCTTCTGCATGTTTTTAGTGGGGGTGCATAAAACAAAGTTATGATTTATGAAACGTATAGGCTTCATAACGGCTGGTTTACCTGTTCAACATATTCAACAATATAAGGTGATGCAATAAACATGGTCAGGGATGTTTATTTATGCACAAAGGCCATAATTCATACTTGCCTCTCACATACACATACATTGCCTCTCACACACACATACTTACCTCACACACACACATATTTACCTCACACACACACATATATTTACCTCACACACACACATACTTACCTCTCACACACACATACATACCTCACACACACATATATTTACCTCACACACACACACATATTTACCTCTCACACACACATATTTACCTCACACACACACATATTTACCTCACACACACATATATTTACCTCACACACACACATACTTACCTCTCACACACACATATTTACCTCACACACACACATATTTACCTCACACACACACATATGTACCTCACACACACATATATTTACCTCACACACATACATATTTACCTCACACACACACATATTTACCTCACACACACATATATTTACCTCACACACACACATACTTACCTCTCACACACACATATTTACCTCACACACACACATATTTACCTCACACACACACATATTTACCTCACACACACATATATTTACCTCACACACATACATATTTACCTCACACACACACACATACTTACCTCTCACACACACATATTTGCCTCACACACACATATATTTACCTCGCACACACACACACACACACATACTTACCTCACACACACATACATTGCCTCTCACACACACATATTTACCTCACACACACATATATTTACCTCACACACACATACTTACCTCTCACACACACATACTTACCTCACACACACACATACATTGCCTCTCACACACACACACACATACATTGCCTCTCACATACACATAAAACGTTCTTGCATTCACCATTGAACCTCTCACATGCTCTTAAAGAGCTCTCACATTCACTAGTGAACCTCTCACACACATATAAAAGCTTTCACATAATACCGAAATGCTCACATGCATCGACCCATTGAATGGGGTCGATAATATCGATAACGATAGGATTCTAGGATTTGGGAGTCACTTCTGGTTTCTGTTGAGTGACGTCGGCAGCACGCCAATCAGAGAACGCCGTTCAGCCCCTGTGGGTGGGACACCCTGGTACTGGCAAATGATAGCACGCCATTCAGTCCGTTATGCCAGTCATGACAGGCAAGTCCCAAGTTATGACAGGCAAGTCCCAAGTCATGACTGACAAGTCCCAATTCAAGTCCGAAGTCATGACAGGCAAGCCCCAAGTCAAGACTGACAAGTCCCAAGGCAAGTCCAAGTCAAGACTGACAAGTCCCAAGTCAAGACTGACAAGTCCCAAGTCATGACAGGCAAGTCCCAAGTCAGGTCCAAGTCAAGACTGACAAGTCCCAAGTCAAGACTGACAAGTCCCAAGTCATGACAGGCAAGTCCCAAGTCACATCCAAGTAATGACAGGCAAGTCCCAAGTCATGACAGGCAAGTCCCAAGTCAAGTCCCAAGTCATGACAGGCAAGTCCCAAGTCAAGTCCCAAGTCAAGACTGACAAGTCCCAAGTCAAGTCCCAAGTCCTAAGTCATGACTGACAAGTCCCAAGTCATGACAGGCAAGTCCCAAGTGAAGCCCCGTCATGACTAACAAGTCCAAAGTCAAGACTGACAAGTCCAAAGTAACCCAGTAAACATGGTCTAGCCGCCCAATACGCAGCCAGCGTAGGGCCCCCACCAAGCAAAAGGGGCGCCGCCTGGCCCCTTGTGCAGCGTAACTGTGCAGCTGCATCTGTAACTACTGGAAAATAACAGAACAACGACCTGTCAATGGAAATATAATATATAGGGTGAGATCTACAGACATACTGTTTTAAATATGGTGTTGTTGATATGTTAGCCTGTTGCCCACATAAATAAGGGTTCTGCATCGTAGGAAGGCTGGTTCTATTAAGAAACACCCGTTTGACCCGGTTCAGATCCAAACTGCCCTGGTAGGGGCAGGAAGGCATGATGGGACATCTATGCAAAGCAGCCATGATGTCGTCATGGTTGATTGGTCGGCTGCAGCGGAGTCGTCAAAGGATCCTATCCACCTTATTTTTGAATGCCCCGCTGTACAAATAATTGTGGGTACAAGTTCCGGTTTAATGTGACTTATTGTTGCAGCTTGCCATTTCCTAAAACGGTATTCTACTTGATTTGAAAAGATGGCCACCTACACTCCCTTGTACCTTGGCTGAATTGAACATAACTTGGCCAATAAGTATGTAACATACCAAATGAAACAAACAGTAATGTCTTTATTTGATATAGAATGCAGAGGACATGTAACTGTTTGTCATGACAGGCAAAAAAGCATTGAATTCTTTTTTTCTTTAAATCTGCTTTTTTAGCATTTTGGTCCAAGTGAAATGTTATGTGGTTTCTGCTGTTTCTAAATATAGCTGTATCGTTTGGTTTGACCAAGTAAATCTATTTTTACAAGCATTTTACGAAATCTCTATGGGAAAATAAATGGCGGATGAAAATGTCTGGTGCCCATGCTGAAGCAAGAAGTGACGTATCACTTTAGCTCTGTATTCACACGTCTTCCCCTCCTCCCACTTCGCTGACATGACCAGTGGTACACAACCTTATCCCTGCTCAAGAGCCACTTTGACCAAAAAAGATCTTTGCAAGAGCCGCCTTGACCATTTGCCAGGTCACCTGGCCTTGTTCTTTCACATAACTCCGAAATGTGTATGTGTGCAGATTGCACTGATGTGTGTGAGCTGACGCATTATGTGTGTGAGAGATTTCACTAGAAACGGAAGGATTTCAGTTGAAACGGAAGGCAGCAAAAATCTCGAGTCCTGATTGGCTTAGCCCTCACATTCTCTCTCTCCCACACTCCCCTGGCTGTGCCGTAGTCCATGATATAGCCTAGTCATTTTGAACTAGCTAAATTGGGTACTCGATTTTATATCAGTAAGAAAGTTTAGAGTTAAAGTGGGGTCAGAGTTATCAGATGAGTATGATATAGTTAACGGAATTCCTCAAGGAAGTGTCATTATTCCAGTGTTATTCAATGTTATGATTAATGATATCTTTATGAATCTAGACAGAAGGGTATCTTCAGCACTATACGCAATATCAGGGTACACCTGGGGAGCAGATAAGCAGGCATTAATATATATATATATATATATATAAGGCTTTGATGAGATCAAGAATCGATTACGGATGTTTTGTTTATGGGGCAGCAGCCAAATCTCACCTGTCCAAAATAGACAGAATGTAAAGTAATGCCTTGAGGATTAGCATTGGTGCTATGAGAACAACTCCAAGTAATGCTGTATTGGTAGAATCAGGAGAAATACCATTAGATATCAGAAGGGACAAACTTGCTTTAGCTTATTGGATTCGTCTTAGAGGATGTGGGGATGAAAACACAGCCAAAGGTGTCTTAAATGAATGTTGGGAATATAATTATTCGGGTAATAGTTTTGGATGGACCATAAAAGATAAACCAGAAGAATATGATATTAAAGAAATTAGGTTTAATTCCCCCACGCCGATAAGTATTGTTCCTCCATGGCTATTTCCTAAGGCTAAAGTAGATTTCAGTATAATGGAACTAAAGAAAGATTGGGAATCAAGCGAAATACTGTAGGACACTCTGCAAACCAGTAGGCTACATAAGCAGTCATTTTTACAAAACTTTTTACAGATATTTACAGACGGATCAAAAGATCAAAATGATCATGTAGGAACATGAGTATTATAATACATCCCACAATTTCAAATTAATATAGGAACAAGAATTTCAGATACATTATCAGTTTATACGGCTGAGATGATGGCAGCGATTGTTGGTCTTTAGTGGGTGGAAGAAGTGAGGCCAGATAGGGGGGTGCTGTGTATTGACTCTGCAGCAGTCCTTTTAAGTTACAGGGTTGTTTAATATAATTTTTTTCTCTCTCTTTTATTTAATTTCTTTCATAGACTGATGTAAGAAAATATCCTGTACTGCATACTCCGGTACAGTAGGTGGCGGTATGCACCTTAAGAATTGGATTGCAATCTGCCAAAAAACGCAAAGAAGAAGAAGAGCAAGCACAATAACTAGCAAATGGCGCAAGATAGAGACCGCGTGAGTGAAGCCATTGGCTTGCTCGGCAATATTTTGTCGAACCCCGTGGCCATAACAGCTCTATCAACCTCAATTTCTCAAGGAAGACAGGCACAGGCTCCTGTAAACCATGCCAGAGAAGAAATAAACATGTTATTCCGCCCTGGAGGAATGGCTGGTGCTATGGCAGGTGCTGTAGGCCTACCAGGTGTACAGGTGCAAACCGCAGAAGAACAGCATCGTCCAGCGGGAGGAGCAACTATGATTCAACGACAGTCTCCATCTCCCCGTTATCAGACCCGCCAACAATTTGGGAGCTGGGCTACTAGATCAAGAAAAAGGTAACATTAAAGCAGCTAACCTAGCTCGGTAACGTTGTTAGATTGCTCATGTCAGCTAGCAAACGGCTTTAAGCCTTAGGAACCAGCAGTAACATTTCACTGTACATTGTAGTGCTAATTAGGGATGCGCATCAATTTTCGATAATTGATTAATAAGGAATCCCTTCATCATGTGGAATTCTTATCAATAATTATTTTTCGAAAAAACGTTTCCCGGAACCTAAGTTACGCGCCGCGGGAGCAAGACGGACCTTTTAATTTATGGAAGCGCATGGTTACACCTTACACAGGAGTCAGGAGGTGATTTCACATACCTGTGTGAACAGACTGTTATAAAATGTTACGGGAATACATTGCAAAAGCAGTCTGCTGTCCTTTCTGCCATCTAATTAGTCATGCCACGTGTGATAACGTTAGATAATATAACCATCATGATCACCCACGCTTTGCTGATAACCAATGGAAATTTATTTAGGCTATATAAATGTATTTATTCAAAATGTGCTCAATAAAAAAAAACATTTAGGAATTAGGTGCTTCTCTGTACTCTTAACACATTAAGTGCCAGAGACGGACTAATTCGTCTTACATAATCCAGCGCTTAAGTGCCAAGGACGGACTAACTCGTCTTACATAAAGATTTTTTTTTTTTGACAGTGGGACATCAATCAACCCCTTTTACATCTTCGAGATAAGTATTTGCAGCAAGAGCATGTGTGTAATCTATTTTACCGACCACTAAGTGGCGACAGAGACCGAGAGAAGTCACAGCCACGGGACCCAAAAGCCACAAAAGCAGCCGCCTCGCCCGGACACACACACACAGAACGGACAGAGATCCCTTCCCCCCAGAGCCGCGCAGCAACGCGCGAACACACACACACACACACACACACACACACACACACACACACACACACACACACACACACACACACACACACACACCGCGGAAGCAAGCCATTCAAGGAAATGGCGACGCGATTTTACAGTAATCCATATCCATTTCAGACTCGTCTTGCCCGACAGGCAAGCAGGCAGGCAGGCACGCAGACAGACAGGCAGGCAGCACAACGCGCTTCTGACACGCCCGCTGAAGCCAGGAGGAAGGAGGAGAAGACACACGGAGGGAGGAGTTTGAATGAGAGGGGTGTTTCCTGTTGTTATGGAGGAAATTACTGTTCAAAACTATTGTTTAGAATGTCTGACGGTCTTACTGATGCCAAAAATGAATGGTTAAAGTGACTGTTTCACAAAAAGCCATTTATCTCTGAATAAATTTCCAGACGCTGAAACCATGCTGTACTCAACGGCTAATATCTACATAACTACTAACTCTGCAAACTAACTCTTTTAGACAGAGAAAGCACACATTCTATTAGTTATTTTTAGATGATTGATGTTCATGAATTCTTAACAGAAAATAATCCTCGGCTGTTCTAAAATGAGCCAGAATCGTCAAAAACACCCCTGGCACAACTTACCTACAGGAATGAAAACATGGCTGGCACCCAATGTGTTAATACTTATTTTTTTTCACCCCACTGTAACACCCGAATTATTAATAAAAAATACCTGTTCTTAAGTGGCCCAGGGCCCTGATATTGGGCATGCTGGCTCACTGGAATGACTGTGATACACTAAATGGAATGGGACATAATGAATTTAATCAATTACACCTGTGTTTCAGCCTTCAACCAGGTCAAAATAGCTGCAGTGCATATATAGCCTATTAGAGATAGTTTGTCCGCTATTGTTGTCAAAACGTTTTAGCATAGTTTTGGATTTGTCTGTACTTATGTGTCTGGTAGACTGGTCAGCACGTACTGCTATGTAGAAATTATTGTGATTTGCTTTGCAGTTCGAAGACGCAGTACCAGAATCATGAGACGTTTCACAAGGATGTCATACTTCTCCCCAACCCTACTTGGGCAGTTGTCTGCAAGCAGAAATCAAAACGTCAACTCCATGAAAGGGGACTTATACTCAACGCCTTTGAATTCCAGAAGTCTTGGGACCACAACTGTGTGCTCACACAGATCAGAGAGGGCTTCTCTGGGAATATTCCACCTGACGTGAGGTAATATTAAAGTAGATGTAGGGGTTTTTACCAGTGTATTGATATTACCAAAATGTTAAGATTGTAATTATCTGACTTCAGTTTACATCAGCGTTTCTCAACTGGTGGGTCGCGACCCAAACGTGGGTCGCGGGGCCGTTTTGATTGGGTCGCGGACATTGGCCAATTTTTTTTTTTTTTTTTTTTTTCATATTTCATTTGAGTTAAATTCAGATTATTGAAACTGGATTAGCCTGACCAGTTTTACTTGTTTAACAATCTGAAGCATATGCTCTGCCTGTAATTCAAGAGAAGTCTGCCTTTTCATTTCATATTTAATTTTAGTTCAATTCAGATGATTGAAACTGGATTAGCATGGCCCCAGTTTAATTAAAATTTATGACCAGTTTAACTAAAAGCATATAGCCTGCCTGTGATTCCTTTTTATTTCATATTAGTTAAATTCAGACTATTGAAACTGGATTAGCATGACCAGGTTAACTTGTTTTATTATTATTATCATTATTATTATCTTGTTTAAAAACATATAGGCATGTAATTCAAGATAAGTCTGCCTTTTATTTCATACAGTTCAAATAAGACTTTCTGAGCATGACCAGTTTGACTTGTTTAAATTTAAAAACATATAGGCCTGTAATTCAAGTCTGCCTTATTTCAATTGGTTTTTAGCCCTAGTTGCACTTCTGTTGCACTTTTTTGTTCATTTGAGGTTTATAGTGCATGAAGGCATTATGTATTAAATTAATGCGCTATTTTTTGTGCAATAAATTTGAGTGGTTTAAAAAAAAAACTGAAATTTGGGTCGCGACTTCATGACAAGGAAAATAGTGGGTCCTGAGGCTACACCAGTTGAGAACCACTGGTTTACATCGCTTAACATTCTGTGCAAAGATCAAGTGCAAGTAGGTCGTTGGTACTTTTTTTTAGGATGGGAGGGGAGTCTGAGGGGTGGTTCTGTGGTGGAAGATGGGGATTGACTTTGCTGTGACTGCTGTTCCAACAGTAGTCTGACTCACAGGATGTAGGTTTTTGGAATAAGGGGACATTCAGACCAAAAGCGTTTTTGGAGCTGCCAGCGTCTTTCTGCAATTCATTCTCTATGTAAGGACGCGCTAAACGTGCTCCTCTTTTAATGAACGCACCTGGCGTTTAAGCGCGGGTGGCGTCTGTTGTTTTTGGAGGAGCGCTGTGGGCGTTTTAAAGCTGAAAAAAGTTGAACATTAGAGGAAAAGCGCCCTGCTCGTCTTTTTCACTCCAACTACCTTTTCTCCTCCCGAGGGATTTTCAACCTCCGCTCCTGCCAGAATTGGCAATAATCTGGCTTTCATGTTGACAGTGAACAACATCAAACAGACAAAAGCAGCTGGCTACCGTCCTTGTGGTCGTTGTGTTCTGATCTGTACTACAGGGGAAAACAAACAGAGCACAAAAAAACCGCTCCGTGCGCTGTGTTTTGGGCACAATGGAAGCGCTTTCAACATGATTTTCATAGCGTTCTGACTGAAAAAAACGCTTTTGGTGTGAATGTCCCCTAAGCCTCTCATTGGCGCCGCTCTATTCCAGCGGCGCTAATCAGACTCAATCCCCAGATACTATTTTGCAAGGGCACTGTTGAAAGAAAAAACAAGCTTAGCACCGCCCAAGACGATTGTGATTGGTTTAAAGCAATACAGTATTTTTCCCCTATTCCAGAACGATAATGAGTTGCAGCCAGACATTTCTCCTGAAGTGTGGAGATAGGTCTGGCTAGATAGGTCTGGCTATGCAAGACCATTCCAACAGTAATGCTGGTAGATTGCTGGGATGCTGTACTTATTTTCTTTTTTTTCAGCCTTGAGTGTCTAATGGGGTGTGGGAGCAAGTTGGTGAAGCCAAAACTGCGGGAAGGCCAGGAACTTAATGGCATGCTCATTCACAAAGTCTTCAGATCCAAGGCCTTATACATAAGACCATCCAGGACCCTCACAGTAAGCTATTCAAGCAACACATTCTCACTCCCACCTCGTCCAGTTATAGATGCGTGATTCATGCGTGATTCTGAAACCCACGAAAGTTAAGTCCCCAATATTCTTGATGCCTGTTGGTATAGTACCACCTAGTGGATGTTTAGTGGTAGTAAACTTCACATAAAGTATGCGGATAAACTGAAATTGGGAATCTATTTCTTTCTTGCCTGAAAAAATATGAAAACTGAATAAAGTGCCATATTAACAGTTGTTTCAGCCAAAATGGCAACAGCTTTTAGCCTGCTTTACAATCCTCATCGCTCCCGGCTAGTGTGAAATGCACTCTGGGATACATACTTCAGTGTGAACAGTCTGCTGGTACGGGTATTTCTATGCCTGTGTTGCTAGAAATATGTTCACTTGAAACTCCATAGGAAAGGAACTACCTTTCACTAAAATCGATATAAAAGACACGGAAATAGTCAATATTTATTCCATAATGTTTCCCGATGATGTAACCGTTGTATAAAACGCATCGGACCATGTCAATTGGACCAACCTACTGATTTAATCTTGATAGCTGACCTTGAAATAAATTATGGTCACCTACTTTTCTTAATGTAAAACATAACGTGCCTTCATTCGTTGGATCGTTCTGCGCATCTGATGCAAAAGGCATCAGGTGGCTAAAATAATTTCAAATGCATCGGAGCCAGAGTGTGCGGTTTCTTATTCTTCCTATGGATTCTTGTCCGTCACCGGCACCTCGCTGAGATTTCATGGTGTGCATTCTCTCCATTTTTGACATATTTTTTATCTTATAACATATGTTTATTTCAAGGACAGCTATCAAGATTAAATCAGTTGGTTAATGAGCTTTCGTAGGTTTCAGAATCACGCTTGATTGACAGACTCAGTCTTCATGAATGCCTGAAATAATCTTCACGATAACTAAGAAACTAAACATCATATACAGTACTTCCACTGAACTATACGATACACTAAAGCCGTTTTCCCACATGCGTACCGGAAAATTACCTGTAAGTCAATATCGGACATTTCCCTTCACACTTCGGCTCGCGCATGTGGGAATCTATCAGCGAATTTGCCTGTATGTTGTGGGGGCGGGGGGAGGGGGGAGCTTATTTGGGGGGTCGGCAAAACTCGAAATAAGTTCGCTTGTCAGTTGTCACACAATAAATCACACTCGTTTGACTTAAGAGCAGCGTCAAGCCGCCAGCATAATCAACACAGCCGATTTCCCCCTCCCCTCTCTGCTCGAGAGCAGCAGCCACAGACAGACACAGCGAGAAAGGCTTGCAAGCTGCTCAACGCTTGTATGTATGTAGAGAAAGCAGACTGGCTTCGTTTGATGTGTCCGGGGTTGCCTTCGGAAATCAGCAAGCTGACATAGGCTACTGCTCTTATTAGGCTATCACAAGATCATTTCGCCAGTTTGCTTTAATGTGCGCGAATGATTAGATTATGCCCGCTGGAACATTAAGCAACGTGTGTAGGCTACTTCTCGCCCATGATTGAAGGACCGCTGTCGCGGAAAATGACTGGAACCGTTTCCACTTGCGTCCCCTTAAGAGCATACCGGTCTTCTGACTAGGTCGAAAGTGGTGAAATGTCGGGGACGACGGGGTCGCGCTTATACCGGCATGGCGCCTTTCTCACATGCAGGCATTAGACCACATTCCGGTCATTTTGCGGTACAAAGCGCATGTGGAAAAAGGGCTTAAGTGGACGAGGTGGGAGTGAGAATGTATTGGTTCAAGAAATGTGTTGGACCGATTTCAATCTCCCATGACATTAACATTTCAGAAAAGGTGAATATGTAGATCTTTCAACCAATAACTAAATTATAATAATTTTGTATGAAAGAGTGATTTTTCAGAATCAGATGATGGTGATGATGACAGCCAGTCAGTGTCTAGTGCCAGTAACTATGTTACCAGGGCCAAGTCACGTCTGCCCCGGCCAACTCCAGCTGATGACCCCACCTCCAGGGCTGAGGACTCTGATGACAGCTGTGTGGAGGTGCACATTCAATCAAGGCAGCCAGCCTCCACCTTGGCAACCCCACGTCGTCCAGCATCCAACAGCCAGGCCGCCACCACCACCAGGTAGTGCTGCATGATTAATCTAATCGCAATCGCGATGTCAGCACGTGCGATTACATAACCGCAAAAGTGTGCGATTATTATTATTTTTTCATGTCGTTTTGAGTGTGTGTATGTGTGTGTGCGCCTCCTCTAAACTAACGTTACACGCGACGCAGCAAACACACGTTTCTCTGCCATCACACTGGACATCAACACTAGCAGGACACTTCTCCCATGCACTCCCGCAAATAAGTAATGTTATGCGCAGCACGGTTCACAAACACACCATCTTACCGAAAGGGAGAGAGAGAACATCCATGATCGCTAACAGCTAGCTATGCTAATAACTAGCTAGTCATTCAGAAACGCATGTAAACAGCCGTGTGATTAGTGAGAACGTCAGTAAAATAAGGAGAGAGCTGCAGGTGCTTATGCAGAACTAGTGAACGATTAAGTGCACAGTGGGTAATGATCCGCTGTGATGAATATAGCGAGATTAACAAGGACGTTTGATAGCAGCAAAACACTGTTGCAGCTACCAACAGCAGCACCTCCAGGCTTCAACTAGCCTGTCACATGACGCCTTCATGGTCCCTCAATAAAGTCTGCAGATGCACGTTACCTCTCTCCATTGACAGTAACTCTCTCTCAAGAAGCGTCACGTGAGTGTGGCGTTTAAGGCCATCTGTCGCTACAAAATAAATAAACGAGGTGTATCACTGTATTACTGGACAGACATGTAACTAACTTTGCAGTCTGAGCCATGTGCTGTAACACAGTGCAGTTTCTATTTTTCTGGTGTTTCTTTTTTACATGTTTGGGACAGGCAAATGTCTCAAAATGTCGTTTTTTTGGGATAATTTTATTTCAAATTGTTTTATTTATTTAGTTTTAATATATTTTAAATTGTAATATATTTCATGTATTTTAGTCTGTGATACGTGAAACTGTGGTATTTTTGTCCAAGGTTATCATACCGTCAAAAACTCATGCCCGCACATCCCTAGATACCATTTGTTTATTATATCGCAATCACAAATCGCAATATTGTGCACCATAATCGCTAATCGCACCTTTCCCCCAAATCGTGCAGCACTACCACCAGGCCAGGGACAAGTGCGCCAGCATCCTTGGCATCGCCAAGTCATCCAGCATCCAACAGCCAGGCCACCACCAGGCCAGGGACAAGTGAGCCAGCATCCTTGGCATCGCCAAGTCATCCAGCATCCAACAGCCAGGCCACCACCAGGCCAGGGACAAGTGAGCCAGCACCCTCCTCCCAAAAATGTGAAACTGACCAGACTCATTACACTACCTATCTGTCCATTATGGGAGCACTCTCAGACATGTCTGATGATGAGGAGGAAATGGAAATCAACCAAGCCATTTTAGCCAGCATTAAATGCCAGAGGTAAGTAATACTTAAAAGCTATACTTACTAAGTATAGCTTTATTGGTAATAAATCAAGCATTCTTATTTGCTACTTTGGTACAATTGTTTTGTTTTGTATTTAGGTCAGACGGGACACCTGGAGGTTCTGAGACTCCCATGATACATGCAAAGGACATCCTGTTGGAGCTAAACAAAAAGATTAGCACACAAAAGAAATGCCAATTTAATATCAATCGGTCAGCGGTACTTGATGGAGCCATGCGAGCTTTCAAAAGAGGCACGTACGACCCCAACGCCATGATGATGATCAAGTTCTCAGATGACATGGGCCAGGATGAGGAGGCGGTGGACCTGGGTGGCCCACGAAGAGAGTTTCTGAGATTGCTCATGAACGCCTTGATGCTGTCTCCGATGTTTGAGGGGGGTGACCAGCAGAACTTGGCCCTGGATAGCACAGGTAATTGTTTTGTCAAATGTCTGTAGTTGTGTGTGTTTGGGGAAGGGGGGGGGGCTTGGAGTGTATTTGAAATTTCCATGCAAATCAACAATAATGTTCTATTCTATCTGTTTATTAATTTTCATAGCCCTACGGGAGGACCGCTATTTCCTTGCTGGAAGGGCCATTGCGGTGAGCCTGGTCCACGGTGGTCCGCCTCCAGGCTTCCTGTCGCCCACTCTCTTTGCTTGTCTGATTGGTGGGCCAGAGGCAGCTAAACCGGACTTGGATGACATCGCTGACTCTGACCTACATGCTCAAGTCAAGAAGGTTATTTTTCATGGTTTACTTCCAGATTTACTTCTAGTTGAACTGGCATGTCTTATGTTTCACATCACTACTGCATTATTGGCTTCTAAATGTACTCATTTGCTATATCCCTCTATTAGCACACCACCATTTTTTGTTTTCCAATGGAGTGGAAGTACAGTAGGATCAATAGACTGAATGTACTTTTCATAGACTGTTCTGTCATGTTTGTATTTCAAAATCAGATCTCAGAGAGTGCTTCATTGGAGGACCTAAAAACCAACTCTGAGCCACTCCGAGACTACTTGGCCAATGCAGGGTGCCTCAGGCCCCGCTTAAAAACTGTAGCTGACAAGGATCTCTTGGTTCAGGATATACTCATGTTCCAAGTGGTACACAGAGTCAGTGGTCCTTTCAAACGGTATATATTTCAATTTGCTCTCACTGAGTTATACAGCCTGTTCCCTCCATGTCAATTACAATTTCTCATATTAAATAAATAAGTTGCGTCATAATTTATTTTGTATTTTTTGGGTGTGGGGTGCGGGTTTACAGATTTCAAGATGGATTGAAGACTCTTGGAGTTCTGGAGAAGATCCAGCAGCACCCAGAAGCCTTCCGGCCCCTACTGTGTCATGCACCGAGCCCACTCACTGCTGAACGGGTTGAGAATCTCTTCTCCATTTGGTTGTCACCAGAAGGAAGCAACAATCGGGTAGCTGAAGAGGCTGCCGTTACCTATTGGAGGGAGTACTTGCAAGATGCTGAAGGTATGTCGGTATGCACTTTTATAGGTAATGCCTTGTTAAAAAGGCAGATTTTACAGTAGTTGTTGGCTATGAAAGTATATCCTAAACTAATCTGGAACTCATAGCTCTTGCCTCACCCTTGAATTCTTAGTGTCTGACTGGCTTAGGTTTGAGCTAAAAGCCTTGCTCTGGTGTCTTTTTATTTCTTAAGTTGAAGGATCGTCTAAACTGGAGAAGATCCTGGCCTTCTCAACGGGAGCCAGTGTGGTTCCACCGATGGGCTTCTCCCCTCAGCCTACTATTAACTTCCTTCATGAAGAAAGCCACGACACCCACCCACACATCTTTCCGCTGGCCAACACATGCATTAATTGCCTCAAGTTACCATTGCACAGCTCTTATGAAGCATTCAATGAAAGATTTGACTTTGCTTTAGGCAACACACATGGTTTTGGGATGGCATAAACATGCCAACTAAAGCAGTGGTTGTCGAGTGAGGGTGGGAGTGACCCCTGGGTGGGAGTGAGGGTGGGAGTGACCCCTGGGTGGGAGAGACCCCTGGGTGGGTGTGAGGGTGGGAGTGACCCCTGGGTGGGAGTGAGGGTGGGAGTGACCCCTGGGTGGGAGTGAGGGTGGGAGTGACCCCTGGGTGGGAGTGAGGGTGGGAGTGACCCCTGGGTGGGAGAGACCCCTGGGTGGGTGTGAGGGTGGGAGTGACCCCTGGGTGGGAGTGAGGGTGGGAGTGACCCCTGGGTGGGAGTGAGGGTGAGAGTGACCCCTGGGTGGGAGTGAGGGTGGGAGTGACCCCTGGGTGGGAGTGAGGGTGGGAGTGACCCCTGGGTGGGAGAGACCCCTGGGTGGGAGTGAGGGTGGGAGTGACCCCTGGGTGGGAGTGAGGGTGGGAGAGACCCCTGGGTGGGAGAGACCCCTGGGTGGGAGTGAGGGTGGGAGTGACCCCTGGGTGGGAGTGACCCCTGGGTGGGAGTGAGGGTGGGAGTGACCCCTGGGTGGGAGAGACCCCTGGGTGGGAGTGAGGGTGGGAGTGACCCCTGGGTGGGAGTGAGGGTGGGAGTGACCCCTGGGTGGGAGAGACCCCTGGGTGGGAGTGAGGGTGGGAGTGACCCCTGGGTGGGAGTGAGGGTGGGAGTGACCCCTGGGTGGGAGTGACCCCTGGGTGGGAGAGACCCCTGGGTGGGAGAGACCCCTGGGTGGGAGTGAGGGTGGGAGTGACCCCTGGGTGGGAGTGAGGGTGGGAGTGACCCCTGGGTGGGAGTGAGGGTGGGAGTGACCCCTGGGTGGGAGAGACCCCTGGGTGGGAGTGACCCCTGGGTGGGAGTGAGGGTGGGAGTGAGGGTGGGAGAGACCCCTGGGTGGGAGTGAGGGTGGTGGGAGAGACCCCTGGGTGGGAGTGAGGGTGGGAGTGACCCCTGGGTGGGAGAGACCCCTGGGTGGGAGTGAGGGTGGTGGGAGTGACCCCTGGGTGGGAGTGACCCCTGGGTGGGAGACCATGTTCGCGACCCACTCAGAATTGCCTTGTGACCTGAACCTGCACAGCCGTGCTGCTAATCCAGGGTGCAGCTGGAGCAGGAAGAAAGAGATCCAGTGCACACCAGGACTGCTAGATTTACTTCTTATTTTATTTAGTTAGACATTATGGCAAACAACGCATTTTTTTTCTCACCTTCATCAGGTTTGCTCAAATTATTTTAATTTGTTAAGCCCAGTTGTTTGAAATTATTCTCCCTGGCCCTTCTGTGTGGCATTCACTTTTCAACTGTTCTGCAATGTTTCAGGGTGCCACAGCCCAGCAGTTTTCACACTATGAGGCAACATACTTTGTAATTTTCTGTACATTAGAGAAGTCAGTGTTACTCTCAAAATGCATTTTATTTATTACACATAAAAAAAAAACATTACATTATTTTTCTGTTCTAGAAAATGTGAAAGGCTTGAAAATAAATCTATGCCATGGTTTCCATCACTTTCCAATGGGTCAAAAGTGTCTTGAATCATATTCATAGTTGTCTCATTTATAACAATATTATTCAATGGAACAACAACATTATTTGTAGTCTCCAACTCAGGCAGCGGCCCATCCTCTTCTATACCAAAATCTTGGTCTACTTCAAATATGGCATTAATCGCTGTATTATTTAACCCTGCGTTGTTGATAACACCCCGCTGCCACAGCTGAAGAGGTGTGTGCCCCCCTTGTGTTGAAAGTCCATGATGATTCCATTGGTTTCTAAATTCTGTAACAGCCCTTTGAATTCTTGGGATGTAGATATAATGGAGACAAAATAGATGGAGGTCGTAAAGAGAATCTAGGATTCCGTGCTCCTCCATGAAGGTAAACAGGTTACTGTAGTGGGATGACACGACTCGATTAAGCTCTGCCCATAACCTCTCAATCCTTTGGTTGTGGACACTGCGACCTGTGATGACACTATTTCTGTTTAGTCCTCTTCTCTCCAGCATAAAGCGGGCAACCTCAATGTTCTCCATTCCGTGGTCACATCGCACTCTTGAGGGCAATCCAAACTGTTGTACACCAGTACTAAACAATGATCGAACTGTTGAAGCTCTGTTGTTGTCCTCACAGCTTAGGTATATTATGGTCCGACTAAAGCCATCAACGCAGCCATGGAACACCATCCTCCACCTCACAAGCTTATGGTTTCCATCTATGTGCCTGTAAAAAGCAACATTGTGAGTAAATGGTCTGACTCATGGATCAGCAAGTCAGCTCCCCATACAATACTACAACTGGTATGAAGTTCAATAGGGATGTCACAATATATCGCGATATCAAAACGTGACAATATGTATCGTTGAGATGAAATCTCATATCGTGAGAAAAAGAAGCTGAACATGGTGGCACTGATCTGCATCTGATTGCATGCTCGCTCTCCTTTTCATTGCTTTGTTTGAACAGACGAGGGACGTTACAGACACGGAGGATGAAAATGTTGTTAAAATATCATCGTATCGTTATCGTGAACCCAGTATCGTGTATCGTATCGTGAACTGAGTGTATCGTGACACCCCTAGAGTTCATACAACTTCATGTCCAATAATCCAAACTATCCCTTTTATAATGAAGTCCTTAGAGTATACATGCTATATTCGCTTTGGTCAGCAGGTGGCAGCGGTGCGATGGGCTACTCAGTGGATCTGTCCTTTGCGCGTGATTTCTAACCCCACATAGGATAAGCAATAACCACGCCCTGTGGCGCCGGGATTGGCCAGGAGCAACACTGGAGGGCACGCAGCCCAGCGATTTCATGAACCAACTGAATAGCTCTTGAGAAGGACAGCGATTTCAAGAGCGGACATTGAAATTAATTATGGTCACCTACCTTCCTTAGCATAGTAATAATAATAATAAGCATAATAATTGTAATCTACACAATGTATACACAATCTACAAAAACATGCAATAATATAAACGGTGTTGTGTTCACGTTCATAGCTCATATATTATAATGTATCATATCGTTAATTTCAAGCTCAATTCTTACCCAGAGAAAAGGTACAGCACTGAAAATGTAACAATAGTTTTTTAAACATCTTTATTTTAAAAGATGAAAACCCCCAGGTGCTTTAGTCCCAAGCTTCAATGCTCCTGGCCAATCCCGGGGCCACAGGGCGTGGTTATTGCTTATCCTATGTGGGGTTAGAAATCACGCGTCCTTTGCACTCTCCTTGGGTCTTCTCGTCATTCTGCCACGAGGAACCAATGGAACAACAGCTATTTGCCCTGTCTCCTTACGTAATCTGTTTAACAGGTTAATGTCATGTAAAATCATCCAAAATATCACGAAAATGTATGATAAATCCTAAAACACTACTAAAACATTTACATTATTTTACCAGCATTTAGCAATATTGAATTGCAACAGTGGACTTCGTAATTTAATATACATTATTCAACTGATTTTCCGTATTTGTCATACAGGTGCAAATAGCATGTACCTTATTAGACATACAATTAAACATTAGACATACGTAATGGTAGCAGCTACAGTGCGGTACAGTACAGCTACTACACTATTTGTGTATGTTAAGGAGTCTCGTGGCCTGCGGGAAGAAACTGTTCCTCAAGCGATTTGTTAATTTAATTTGTTAATTAATAATGAAGTCCTTGGAGGATTAAGATCAGCAATAACGCTGGGATTAGATTTATTTTTAGAAATACGAGAAAACAAAAACAAAATGTGACCATATATTTTGTGTGCAGATACATTTTGTGTGCAGATACATGTTCTACTCACCATAATTGGTTAGGTGTCTGAACATTATAAATCCGTCGACGTATGGTATGGCGACGTCTAAAGGACCGTCCAATAGGGTCAACTTCCTGTAGACTTTGTCTGACACGCCAACGCTGAATTCGTATTTCACGTGATCTGAGGCTCCCGAGCACATATGTTTCACCTGCATTTGGGGTGTTTTGAAGAATCTCACTTACAACGCTGTTCAGGGCATGATTGCTCATCACAGCATATACTAATGGCTGGACTCCAAGATATTGTCTGTGTCTGTAAAGTGTCCGTCGACTGATCCCTAAGCATAAAGAAATTCTCTGCCAACTCATTCCAAGAGACACGCAGTGAGATATCTGCTCCAAGGAAATACTGTAGCGAGGACGGCCAGGAAGACCAGTTGAAGTTGTTGGGGGAACCAGGGCATTATAGGTGACTTCCATGGATCTTTGTCTCCTTTCATACCCAGTTAACAGGGAGCGAAAACATCTGTACAAGGCCTCTAATGTTATAACGTACTGCCCATTAGCTGGCTCTTCTGTAAATCTTGAAACAGACAAAAATGCAGATATGGTCCGTGTGTGATCATCAAGCTCCCTAAATAGTCTCTCCTGGCCCGTGCAGTCTCGTGTTCTTTCAATGTCTTGAATACAATGCAGTGCACTGTTAAAGAAATTTGCAATATCCTCTTCATTGCCCTTTACCTCAATCAAAAACAAAGACTGAACTTGAAAAATAAAGAAAATAATATGGAAACACATGATTATGGGAGTGTTCCTGTGTTCCTTAGAGAGTTAGTCAGAGCACCGGGTGCTTCTCGATCTTCTGAGCCCCAATCCTTCTTGAATTCTCCGAGATCTGAAATACAATGACAAAACAGTCAATTAAAAAGTATGTCTATTGACTTATTGACTGATTCTACTTCCAACTCCATTGGAAAATGAAACAAATGTGGTGTGTTAAAGAGAAAGCAAATCAATGTAATATTTGGAAACAAATATTCATGCAGTAATTGATGTGAAATAAGTGTAATTGGTAAAAGGTAGTACAATAGAAATAATTTAATTCATGTTTGTATGTTAAGACTTATTGTATCATGGCCTTAATAAATAATTACATGTTTTGCACTATCCACAAACATCAAACAGGGTTAAACAAGGAAAAAAATACTACTGTGTGTCTGGAGGTGTAAAGACTACTATTCCACACGTCCACATGTGATGCCCTGTTTCATCTGGAAGTAACCATGAAAATTCACCTTCTTGTCATTGAGGTCAGAGTCAGACAGCCAATTGTCTGCCTTTCTTGTCCAACCTTTCTCTATCAAGGTGAGGAGTCTCCCAGGTGTGCCCACTCCAATGTGTGTGACTTCACCTGTTCTTCCACCTGAGAGACAAAGAGGGAATGACAAAGAGGGCGATAGACAGAAAGGAGGGAGAAGACACTTAGCTTTTATATTGAGCAACTCTTTATGCACAACAAACTTGGAATAGAAAAGCAAAATATAACAATGCACTCTTCTCCTCTCACCTTGATGTGTCTGTCAAACAGTTTCAGGACCTTTGCTTCTCCCTTGAAGGTGGTCAGCTGCCTAGTAGGCTAGAATAGAATAGAATAGATTCATTATCAGGGAGAGAAAAGAGATTAAAATATACACCATGTCAGCAAGGAGCCCCATCCCCCCAATTTACATATGGACAAATTGTCCCCCCTGTTGGTAAATTGTAGGGTACTTGCCAAGACCAGCAAAGATCTGGATTTGATCCCAGATACCAGGCTATGTTGTATACTAAATGAAACCATGAAATACAATTTATATCCTAGGATTGTTGCGGTCCTGAAGATGCTGCGGCCTCCGGTACTGCAGAAACATACTATTGACTAACCCAGCGGTAATAGCAGCTAACTAACACAGCAGCGAACTAGCTGGCTAGCTAGCTACTGTGAATTTAGCGGACAGCCACTGACAGTACGCCATATTTTTTTCCGGATGATGGCGAAGGCTATGCGAACTTGCGAAGGCATAATCCGCCCCTCTCTGCCTCTGACTGGCCTAGCGTCAGACTTCCATCCAAACACATTCGCTTGGCTATCCTGCATTACATCTCTTTCTACAATCTGTGGTCAGACTCAGACAGACAGCAGATACGCTTGCTAGCCTGCATGAAAGACGGCAGTGTTTGTTTTTAATATAGTCATATATCTATGGTTTATAACGCTGCCGTTACTCTTGGCAGTGCACGTATGTAGCCTATATAGATAGAGAATTGATCAAGGGTGATATAAAACAGGGTCATTTACAGTGAAGTAATTCAGCTCATTGTAACACAAGAAGGACGTGTATTGGAATTTAAATATTAATCAGAGGAAACTTAGAAATTTAGAATGACAAGAAAATTGACATATTCATATGCCTGCGCAATAGGCTAAGTAGGCCTAAATAACTCAGTTATACGGTTTGCAATAACGTTTAATATAATAAAGTAAGATCTCACACATAACCTTTTGATTCTATATGCTGCCATCTCATGCTTGTTGATTTAATGATTGTTTTGCACCTGCTGCTCACGTTATGAACAAATTAATGCTTAGATGACCCTTATATCCTCAGCAGAAACTAACTGACTGCATAGTCATTTTAATAAAGTATGAATGTTAGCTGTCCAGCAAACACACCACTAATAGCCCATCTAGTTATAGTAATACTGCTTGGAAGTACCCTACTTCCCCCCCGCAGCATATTGACATTGAATGAAAGTATTAGGCTATATTAGGCTCGTTTGAGATGACTTCTGGCTCGCCTGGGAAGCAGGCAAGAGCAGCCGAGTGCAGTCATTTAATCAGAGGCAGAGAGGGGCGGGTTATGCCTTCGCCTAGCCTTTGCCATCATCCGAAAAAAATATCGCTGACAGTACACGTTAATAAAAACATGCATTTCATAGATTGCACCGTCACATATTAGCTACATCATTAAACAGGCCATTTCTTCGCCTTGGCATAGCTAGCTAACATTGTTAGCTAAAATTGCCAAGACGAAGACATGGCATAGAGCTAGCTGTGTGGATCGGCTAGATAGTTACCTTGTTCTGGATCCAATTCCCAAACTGTTGGTGTGTCTCCAGCCGGAAGACTGCAGTTTGGCTCCTCGCACGTCTGTGATGATATCGATGGACGTTGTTGTTCTCTTGCGCAGATAACACTCAGCATTGGCTCCACTGGCTGTAGCAAGCCCCTGGCACTCCTCCAGGCCGCGTTATTTGGAAATGCACCGCAGTTGTTGTTGTTGTTGTTTATATACACATATAAAAACAATTACAAAAAAATACAATATCAGCATTGAATGTGCAGGAGAGTTGCCGAAAAACCCTCCAGGGGCTTGGTGTGGCATTCTCCAGGTAAGTTCTCCAGGCAGTTGTGGGCAGACCACGCCCTGTGCTCGCATACGCAGCCGGGATTGGCCAAGAGCGAGCCTTTTGTTCCTGTTTGACAAAAAAAGTCTGCCTTTGGACCATTGATAGACAGCTCGGACGAGGGGCGAGGGAGTGCCCTGTTGCGTGCATAAGCCAATCAGGACTCGAGATTTTGCCTTCCGTTTACACACTGAACTCCTTCCGTTTTCCTAGTGAAATGTCTCTCACACACAATGGTTCAGCTCACACACACACATACTTACCTCACACATGCACACACTTACCTCACACACGCACACACTTACCTCACACACACACATACTTACCTCACACACACAAATATTTACCTCACACATGCACACACTTACCTCACACACGCACACACTTACCTCACACACACACATACTTACCTCACACACACAAATATTTACCTCACACATGCACACACTTACCTCACACACGCACACACTTACCTCACACACGCACAGACTTACCTCACACACGCACACACTTTGCTCTCACACGCACACACTTACCTCACACACGCACACACTTACCTCACACACGCACACACTTACCTCACACATGCACACAGTTTGCTCTCACACGCACACACTTACCTCACACACGCACACACACTTACCTCACACACGCACACACTTACCTCACACACGCACACAGTTTGCTCTCACACGCACACACTTACCTCACACACGCACACACTTACCTCACACACACAAATATTTACCTCACACACGCACACACTTACCTCACACACGCACACAGTTTGCTCTCACACGCACACACTTACCTCACACACACAAATATTTACCTCACACACGCACACACTTACCTCACACACGCACACACTTTGCTCTCACACGCACACACTTACCTCACACACGCACACACTTACCTCACACACACTTACCTCACACACGCACACACTTTGCTCTCACACGCACACACTTACCTCACACACGCACACACTTACCTCATACACGCACACACTTACCTCACACACGCACACACTTACCTCACACACGCACACACTTTGCTCTCACACGCACACACTTTGCTCTTACATACACACAACATGTTCTTGCATTCAGGTCTCTCTGAAGGCATTAATTTGCTTCCGACTCTGGGAAAGTCCGATTCCCCAAACTGTATCTCTGAACTATCTCTTTAATCAAATCACACACATTTAGGCTATTAGAGAGTCAGAGTCAGAGTCAGTTTATTTACCATTTGCAGTCGAAACTACATCGAGGGGTGCAAGAGCTTAAAACATAGACACATATATGACAGGTCATGAGAACATAAAATAGCATAAAAAGACAGACAATAAAAAGGTTTAAAAAGTAAATAAGATAAAATAAAAGAATAAAACAATAAAATGAGACAGGTACATCTGTGAATAAAGGCCCGAGTCATCCCGCTCACTTATTAAAGTGCAGGAACAAAGTGCACAATCACACATAAAGTGCACAGTAGTAAAGTGCCTAAGCAAGGATCAATTGCATGAGAAACCAGTACAACAGTATAACATCTTATACAAAAGAAAATAACAGAAAAAAAGAAAAGTCTAGGTGTCTAGATGGTCTAGACAAAACAGAGATCTACCGTTTAGATGTGTGATCGTTCAAACTACGCACAGCACTCGGGTAAAAGCTTCTCGCAAAGCGAGTGGTGGAGCATTTAATGGAGTGGTAGCGTCTACCCAGAGGGAGTAACTCAAAAAGACTGGCGGCCGGGTGACCTGCAGGGTCCCTGATAATACTGGAGGCCCGGGACAGAAGTCTGGAGCTATAGAGCTCTTCTAGAGCCGGCAGGTTGGCACCAGTTATCTTGCGGGCACTACCCTATTTAAGGATTTTCGCTCCTTGACAGTAAGATTACCAAACCATACAGTGAAGGAACTAGTGAGAATGCTCTCAATAATACAGCGATAAAAGTTAACAAGGATCTGGCTGTTGTGGGTGAACTCCTTAAGTCTTCTTAAGAAGAAAAGACGTTGCTGAGACTTTTTAACAATCGCTTTGGTATTTGAGTGCCAGCTAAGATCATCCGAAATAGTGACACCAAGAAATTTAATACTTTTTACCATCTCAACCTCTGTACCATTGATTATTATAGGATGGAGAGGTGCCTTTTTACGGCGGAAGTCAATGACAAGCTCCTTTGTCTTGGAGGCATTGAGAATGAGGTTGTTGGCCTCGCTCCACCTGACAAGTTCTTCTACCTACCTCAGATCTGTAGTTAGACTCGTCATTTGAGCTAATGAGCCCAATGACAGTGGTGTCATCCGCGTATTTAACTATGAGGTTGTTGAGGTAGTGAGCGATGCAGTCGTGGGTAAAAAGAGTAAACAAGAAAGAGCTAAGAATGCATCCTTGCGGCGAGCCAGTGCTCAGAACAAGTCTATCAGACAGATTATTTCCGATCCTGACTCTTTGAGGCCTCATGATTAAAAAGCTGAAAATCCATTCACAAAGTGCATCACACAGACCAAGATTTTGCAGTTTACGGATCAGAAGTGAGGGAATGATCGTATTAAAAGCAGAGCTATAGTCTATGAAAAGACATATTCCTGATATATATATAGACATATATATTCTGACATAAGCTCCACTTTTATCCAGGTGTTCATATACAGAGTTCAGAGCTATAGAAACTGCATCCTCAACTGATCTGTTTTCCCTATAAGCAAACTGCCATGGATCAAGAGTAGGAGGAATCTGACATTTAATGTAGTCCAGCACCAAACGCTCCAGACATTTCATAAACACTGATGTTAGTGCAATGGGTCTCTGTAATCATTATGACATGTAACAGGAGATTTATTTGGGACTGGAACTACAATGGACTCCTTGAAACTTTTTGGAACAATGCGACGCTGCAGTGACATGTTAAAAATATCTGTCATCACAGGGGCAAGCTGCTCAGAGCAAGACCTGGCAACTCGGGGAGGAATGCCGTCCGGTCCAGCGGCCTTCCCCACCTTGGTTCTGGACAGAACCTTTCGAACCTCGTGTTCAGATACAGTTAGCCCAGTACAGTTAACCTCGTGTTCAAGTACAGTTGGCCCAGTACAGTTAACCTCGTGTTCAAGTACAGTTAGCTCAGTACGGTTAACCTCTATTCTATGACATCTAATTTTAATAACTAATATAATATGTTTTCACTTGATAATTTGACTGAGCCTCCACTGAAACTGCTTGGAGCTCCCCTGGGGAGGCCCTTTGAAAACTCCTGCTCTAGGATATTCATAGCATCATGAACCTTTGCAACCACGAACTAGAGACCTGGGTCATTCAGACAATCCATGACTTTATTGTTTCTGAGCAATTTCCAAAACAGAAGTTCTCTAGTAGAGGAAGCTTTACTTCTAGTCCTCTTCATCATCATTCAAGTCAGCCTTAATGGAGTGGAAGGTTTCACATGCCTCATGTATGGCCATGGTCATGAGAAGAAAGTTGATGCAGAGGGTGTGAAGATTATCTGCAAGATGGCCGGAGAGGATCAGTCCCTCTCGGCTAAGTCGAACGTGGACCTTGGACGTCTCCCACCACCGCAGTGCTGTCTCTCACCCTATCTTGATCACTGCCTGCAACCATATAGTGGCCGGCTATAAGCATGCAGCTACACCTATCTTTGAACAGCCCAAGCCATATGACCCAGATCAGGTAAGTATGGTTCAATTGTTAATTGTGTTAGCTTTTTTATTTATAACC
>NC_139633.1:33728547-33756047 GCF_964638095.1 Poromitra crassiceps | reverse complement strand
GAAAGGTAATTTAGCTGTAACCAAAGCTGGAAGTGATGTTAATGGACAGGAATTTGTTTCTGCCTGACACCAGTCAACATTGGGAGAGTGAAACCAATAAAGTATCTTATGGATATTTGCGGCCCAATAATAGTGCCTGAGATTTGGAAGGCTTAATCCCCCCTCCGCTTTATTACGTTGCAGAAATTCTTTACGTATTCTGGGATGTTTACCTCCCCATATGAAAGATGAGATCAATTTATCCATGGATGTAAAAAATGATTTGGAAAGAAAAATAGGTAAACATTGAAATAAGTATAAAAATCTTGGTAAAATATTCATTTTTATGCAGTTGATTTTGCCAACCAGAGATAGGTGGAGGGCACTCCATCTCTGGAGATCAAGTTTGATTTTATCAATCAGTGGTGTCAAATTATTGTCCTTCAGGCTGGAAAGAGTTCGAGTGATGTTAATGCCCAAATACTTGAAACCAAGTTTAGACATTCGAAAAGGCAAAGCTCTTTCTTCCATTTGTAACGCAAGGTTATTAACAGGGAAACATTCACTTTTTAACAGGTTCAACTTGTATCCCGAGAAAGAACCAAAGTTGCATAGAGTCTCCACTACGTGCCGGACAGTTAATACTGGATCTGAAATGAATAATAAAAGGTCATCAGCATAAAGCGAAACTCTATGCTCTACCCCTCCCCTATGGATACCCTGAAAGAGTGTTGAGTGTCTAAGTGAAATAGAGAGTGGTTCTATGGCGAGCGCGAATAATAAAGGACTAAGAGGGCAACCTTGTCTCGTAGCTCTTGAAAGCGGGAAAGACTGAGAACGTATTTTATTTGTGACAACTGCGGCTTTAGGGGAAGAATAGAGCAAGCGAACCCACGAAATAAGCTTTTGACCAAAACCAAATTTGTCCAACACTGTAAACAAATATTCCCACTCCACTCTGTCAAACGCCTTCTCCGCATCCAGGGAGACAATCACCTCAGGAGTCTCCCGGGGTGCGGAGGAGTGAATGACACCAAGCACCCGGCGGATGTTAGTAAAGGATTGACGACCCAAAATGAAACCTGTCTGATCTGTTGAAATAATATCTGTCATGATGTTATCCAATCTGGAGGCAATAATTTTAGCCAAAATTTTTGCCTCTGAGTTTAAGAGTGAGATGGGCCTGTATGAACCACAGTCCAATGGATCTTTACCGGGCTTAAGTAAAAGCGTGATGGATGCCTCAGTGAGGGTTTGTGGCAAGGACCCCTGTTCCAGAGAGTACTCAAACATTTCAAGTAGCAAGGGAGCTAGTTTGGGAAAGAATTTCTTGTAGAACTCTATTGGGAAACCATCTGGACCAGGGGCCTTGCCACTCTGCATCTTCTTAATTACATCAATCACCTCCCCGAGCAGTACAGGTTCATCTAATCTGCTTTTCTGGTCACGACTTATGGTGGGCACATTTAGATTTTCAAAAAATGTATTCATTTTTGTTATGTCATCTGGGAACTCAGAAGTGTATAGTCGTGCATAGTAGTCTTTAAAAGTTTCATTGATTTCTACAGGGTCCACTGTTACTACATGGGAAGTGTTATATATCTGTGGGATAAGTTGTGAGGCGCTTTTACATTTTAATTGGTGTGCAAGAAGGCGACCTGCTTTTTCCCCATGCTCATACACGTGCCCACGGGAGCGTAGTAGGTACTGTTCGATTTTCTCGGTTGATAGCAGGTTGTATTGTGTCTGAAGATCCAGCCTCTCTTTGTAAAGTTCAGGTGTAGGGGAGATAGAGTACTGTTGATCCAGTGCATTGATGGAATCAATAAGTTGTTCTGATTTTTGTTTCCTTGCTTTATTCAGTGTTGAAGAATATGATATTATTTCTCCTCTAATTACAGCTTTAAGTGTCTCCCATAACAGTGACGGTGGAATTGAATCTGATTTGTTGGTTAATATAAAGTTATCTAAAGCTGTGGATATATGTTTACAGAAGCCTTCATCTGCCAATAGTGTTGAGTTTAATCGCCAACTAGGGCGTTCTGTTTGATGAAGAGCAAAAGTTATGTCAAGCAGCACAGGGGCGTGGTCAGATTCTACAATAGTTGAATATTCAGCCTTTTTGACTGAAGGGAGAAGGGCTTTATCTATAAAGAAATAATCTATCCTTGAGTAAGTACGGTGGACATGTGAAAAGAAAGAGAATTCTTTACTATGGGGGTAGAGGAAGCGCCAGGGGTCGATACATCCTGTCTCAGTCATAAAAGTCGAGATGGTTTTCGCCATTTTAGATAGAGACAGTGATCTAGGGTTTGAACGATCACGAGCTGGATCCAAGACACAATTCAAATCGCCACCGAAAATCATATATCGAGAATTTAGATTGGGGATTAAAGAAATTAGATTATTAATAAACGCTGCATCGTCCCAATTAGGAGCATAGACACTTATAAGTACAACTGGGGTGTGAAATAATGAACCAGAGACTATGATAAAGCGCCCTTGTGGGTCTGAAACTATCTCTTCTGCAGTGAAGTTAATTTTTTTATGAATCAAGATAGCTGTTCCCCTTGCCCTAGTGTTAAAATTTGAGTGAAAGATTTGTCCTATCCAGGGTTTCCTTAATCTGGTGTGATCTGCATTTTTCAAGTGTGATTCCTGAAGAAACGCTATATCGGTTTTTAGATTTTTAAGGTGGGTTAAAATCCTGGCCCTTTTCACTGGTCCATTTAGCCCCTTTACGTTCCAGCTAGTAAAGCGGACTTCTGAACCTACCCCTCCAATTCTTCTACTTTTTGGTGAATTAGCCATATTCTACTGGGGGCAAAATGAGCAATGTCGGGTGGGGTTGAATTCTCTTGACCATTTTACAATAGTAGCAGTGGAGCTGTAAAGACATATTAGCTGCGATATACAATGCAATCCAGATAGAAAAAGAAAACATACATACAAAACAAAAACAAAAAAACGAATAGACAACATAGAAACCAAAACCCATTGAGATACCAGTTACCCCTAAGATAGCCCCCCTAACTGAGGCTTGCCTAAATCCCACTCTAAACTTGGACTTCCGATAGAGAGGGTTCCCATTGTTTCTTACAACATTCAAAACATCAAAACAAAAACAAAATACTGAGGGGTTAATTTAAGCGTCATGTATATATAGGTGTAGATAAATAAATAATAATAGGTGAGTAGATAAATCAGTCTGACTAGACTCACACCTTATTTTACATAATATCTCTTTCAAATCGAAACATATAGCTTACCCGAGTTACTTTAATTGGCAACCATTATATGAACACCTGTACCATTTCGCAGATATGTGTTTCTCAAACATCTCAATGTTCCCAAGTAGGGATCTTTTATATGTAAGAGGCGGGTACACGGGTTTCATCATGTAAGCAAGGCCCAAAAAGAACAACGTCTAGATGGTTAATCAATTAATAAAAAATAAAAAATAAACAAAATAAACAAATAAACATTTGTCTCTTCCTTTTCTTCCCCTTTTTTTTCCCCCTTTTTACGTCGGTTTGCAGTATAAGCTTAGAGTTATATCTTAGTGATTTCACCCCAAAAAGCGATTGTTATTTGGAGGTGAGAGAGATAAGATACAAAGCAAGTATAAAACACACTTGACATATGATATCACTATAGGAGTGAAAACTCTTCCAATCCCCCCCCCCCCCATGCTAGAAATGTGAAAGGAACATATAGGTTTAAACCTGATTGATTAGCAATTAGAAAATTAAAACATGCCTAAATACAACCCGAGACAGTGGCCACGGGTGAAAATGCTTTTAGATTAAATTAGTACCTACATCAATGTTTCTAAATCAGGTTCATTATGTATAGGGGGTGAATGCAAGGGTTTCACCACATAAAGCCCAAAAAAAATAAAAAATAAATAAATAAAAATCAACATCAAAATCCTTCCATCAATTAAGAAGGAAATTAATAAACAAACATCCATCCTTTACCTTCTTTTTTTTTTACATCAGTTTATAGTGTAAGCTCATGCAGCGCTAGTGTATTTGAGAATATAGTGTAAGCTCAGGGTTACATCTTAATGATTTCGCCCCAGTGAACAGCAGTTATGGTGATGAAAGAAATAAAAGAAACAACAAAAACAAAACAAAAACGAGAAAAAACACGCGCACACAAGCACACACACACACACGCATTATGATGCCACTAGATACGTGTAAACAGTTCCCCTTTCCCCCCCCCCCCCAACAAGAAGTGTAAAAACAAAAAAAAACATATAGGCTTAAGCCTGACTGATTAGCAATTAGAGAATTAAAGCAAGCCTTAATGCAACCTGAGACAGTGGCCAGTGGCCACAGGTGAGAAAGGTTTCAGATTAAATTAGTTCCATTTCAAGTTTAGCAATAAGAGATTAGTGTGGAAGTAGCGTTGAGTATTGAGGCCTCAAACGTGTCCAAAGTATAATAATATAACCAATTACAGTGTTACTTTATTTAAAAAATAATAAACTACTTAAAGAAAAAGCAACAACATACCTCTGCGGAAAGCGGTAGGGGGAGTACTTTTGATCATATTTAAACAAGACGGTCTAAAGAGTCGAGCTGGTTTCAAAAAAAATAGTAGTATAACATAAAAAATAAAAAAAAACAGGAGAGATAGAGGAAAAGAGAGAAGAAAAGAGAAAAATAAAAATAAAGTCCCACGCAATCAGCTGGTTGAAGTGTCCGTTCCGTTGTCTTTTTGGTCGGGGAAAGGGATTAACGTTAGTCGGTGATCGGCTCGATGAACGCCAACTCCAGGGAATAGACGGGTCGCGGCGATGCAATTAACCTGTTTCAACATGACTCTGAAACCATGATTGTGCTTCTTCGGGTGTCTCAAAGACTTGCATTTTGTCACTCCATGTGACCTGTAGTCGGGCAGGATGAAGCAGGCGAAAGGCTATCTTTCTCTGATACAGAGCTTGTTTGATGCTGTTGAATGTCGCCCTCTTCTTGGCGAGAGCGTTGCTCAGGTCTGGGTACATCCTCAAAACGGCCCCGCGGTACTTTACCTCATTTAGCCTTGCCCAGCGCAAAGCTCGTTCCTTCTCAGGAAAATGATGAAAACAAACCAGGAACGTCCTGGGTCTCGGCGATCCACCTTGTCCTGGCTTTGGTCCCGTACGGTGTGCCCTCTCAAGTTTGGGAGGTTTCTGGAACACGTCGGGGCCCAGAGTCTCCTTCAGCAACTCAGACATGAACACGACTGGGTCCCGGCCAGATTCGCTACCCTCGGGAATATTTATGACACGTAGGTTTGCCCTACGGGACCTATTCTCCAGGTCATCAACACGGTCCTGTAATAAGGTGTTTTGTGTCTGCAGTGATTTTATGGTAATTTCGGCTGCAGTGAGTTTCCCAAAGTTTTCGCCAGCTAAAGTTTCTGTGTGGTCGAGGCGGCTCCGGAGTGCATCCATACGTTTACAAAGTAAATCCACGGAGGACTGGACAGGCTCGATTGATTCTCTTATTAAGGAGGACATGTCTTCTTTGAAGCCGTTTCTTTGTCTGTCCAGCTCCGCAGTTAGTTGAGCCATTGTGATAGCACCTGCTCCAATCTCAGCGTTCTTCTCTGCGTCGGCCATTGCTGCTAGTTTCCCAGCTAAGCGTGTATCTCGGACAGCTTGTTGTTTGATAGAGTCCTTCTTGTCTTTTTTACTCATCATATAGTCCGGGCGCCCCCCGCAAATCTCTCAACGAAAAATAAAAGCCACTTTTCGTTCTAGCTTTGGTGCTTTGAAGTAAATTCAGGTAGTGAAACGGGAGACCCTCAAACAAACGTCTCACCCGTTCATCGCCAAACCGGAAGTCTCGGAATTATAAGCTTCTGTGCAAGCAAAAACCACCCTGCCGAATATCACACCCCCCTGTCCCTCATAGTCTGAATGAGTTGGCTGTAAGTTATACAAATCATTTTCACAACAATACAAAAAAAAGTAAAGACAGACATAAAGGAGTGATCAATTAGACTTCAGAGGGTTACACACTCCAAAAACATGTCATTTCTCTGTACTTACAGGGTAAGTAGAGGGTATGATGTGAATTTAACCTGTAAGAAGCCTACTTGTACCAAATCTGTACTTAGGTTACAGGGCAAGTGTTGTGTTGTTGTTGTTTTCTGTCTTTAACTCATTGAGTGCCAAGGACGAGTATGTTCGTCAATTGCGTTTTTTGACGGTGGGACGTGGATCAAAGCCTCAGGCATCTCCTGTACAAATATTGTAGCTATTGAAGGTGTATAACCTATTTTACGGACTCATTAGGTGGCGACAGTGCTCTCCAGATTAGAGAAAGGTCCGGAAAACAGCAGGAAAAAGCCCCGTGATCAAAGAGAAACCGCTCATGCTGCAGCCAGAGCCATATAGATGGGGATTAACATCCCCCTTTTTTGTCTAATGTGTCTCTGTTAGCCTTTTGGTTATTTTATTTATTGTCTGTACTGGTACTGTATACTGTTGTCATATTGTCTGTCAACTTTTGTTACTGTAACTTTCTGTCTGGATGCTGCTTGAACAGGTCGCACTTGAAAATGAGATCTAGGTCTCAAGGTGATTCACCTGTATAAATAAAGGTTAAATAAAATAAAATAAATTCAGAGTCAGTGAATGTGCTTGAAATGCTTCATTTCACAAAAGGCGGAATAACTCAGCTTCTAATTTGAAACGTGTCTTTTTGCTCAAAACAGTGAAATAAATCCAAAAAACGCTCGCACACTAGCAGGACTCCTTTTTTGCAGGAGTCCTGCTAGATATCAGGAGTCAGTATGGGATCAAAGATGTCACCATCATTTGCTTCCCTCTACGTGGGTCTTATGGAACATGAAATCATTCTCAACGCCATGAAGAATCCGTTTCTTCCATATATATCTTCTTACAAGAGGTACATAGATGACGTTTTCTTTATTTGGAACTCCACAGAGGAGAAATTAAAAGAATTTCATAATTTCATCAACATACAGAATCCCCATTTGACATTCACTATGTCCTCTGACCCCCATAGAATGAATTTCTTGGATGTCCTGATTTTGAAGCAGAATGGCAACCTTCACACGAGCTTGTACAGAAAACCAACTGACAGAAACTCACTGCTCCACGGCCTCTCATACCATCCCATTCCTCTGAAAAGAAGTCTCCCGATCTCCCAATTCAGCCGACTACGTCGCCTGTGCAGCTCGGATGAGGACTTTTGCATTCAAAAAGACAAAATGGCCATCAGATTTCAACAAAGAGGCTACAAGAGCGAGTGGATCACTCAAGCAGCTCACAGGTTTGAAAAATCCACTCAACAAGACCTCCTTAACAAAACAAGAACTAAATCGACTGACAATAAACTAATTTGTGCCATTCCTTATTCCCCTCTAGCTGAAGATATGGCCACTGTCATCAGGTCCCACTGGCACATACTGGCCACTGACCCTATGCTCCAGAGTACACTCCATGTACCACCACGCGTTGTTTTTAAGAGACCACCGAACTTGAGAAACATGCTTATTAGAGCGGACTGTCCCCCTGTTGCTGCCCCGAAACCTGCTACGTTCTTACCTCCACCTGAACCTGGTAATTATAAATGTGGACACTGCCAGCAATGTAATTTCACACATAAGACTCACAAGTTTTATCACCCTCACACTGGAAAGTCATACGACATCAAAGGATTGATCTCATGTAAAACCAACAACGTAATTTACCTTTTGAAATGTCCGTGCGGACTGGCGTATGTAGGAAAAACGTCTAGACCCCTAAAGACTAGAATCTCAGAACATCGCAGCAATATTAGGACTGCTGATCAGAAAAGCCCATTTGCTAAACATTTCAATCTCATGCAGCACAGTGTCGCCTCTCTGAGCTACACTGGCATTGAACACGTCCAGTTACCCCGCCGGGGAGGCGATATTGATAATCTCCTGTTGAGACGTGAACTTTTCTGGATGTACACACTGAATACTGTATCTCCTGGAGGTTTAAATGAGGAGATGGACATTCACCCCTTCTTATAAAACAGATGTGTGATTAATGTGCATTATCAGATGTCTATTCCAGTGTGCCCCTTTGTATAGTGTGGTATATATATATATAAAAAAAAGTGTTGTAGTTTGTGTCTATATATGCATTGCTGGGTAATGATTAATTGTTATGTATTATTATGTATATATGGCTTGTTGCTTAATATTGTTGTTCTTGCACTTTTACATAGGTTGAGTCGCCTAATTACACCACAAGAAACGTACTGCTGTATTGATTTTTTCTTCACTCTTGTGATGACAGATATACTTGACTATACTGTTGATTTTCTCCTTGTATGACATATGGAGTCTATGACCTTCACTCCTTTGACTGATTGTTATTATACACAGCTGCGTTGTTCAATCATGTGACCTCTGTTCCATCAGGTGATTACTGTATTTAAGATGGCGTCTCACCTTTGTTCAAACTGTCTGACGAAGAGCTGCTTTGGCTCGAAACGTTATCACTTGGTGCAATAAAGCATTCAAAAAAGGAGTCCTGCTAGTGTGCGAGCGTTTTTTGCATTTATTTCACTGTTACACTGTTTCCGGCTCAGCACCTACCCGAAGTCTCGGTCCATGGATGTGCATGTTTTCATCTATTTCATTTTTTTGCTCAAAACAACCTATCTTCTCCGGCTCATAACTAAAGAACGGAAAATGGTATCAATAATTTTTTTTTGCAGATGATAGAAGAGAGTCTCATCGTTCTTTGTGCGTGTTCGGTGTTTACATAGTAATATCACACAATATTCTGTGGGCCTCGAGAAATCACTGAAAACGCTCTGAAACTCTGGCACTGGGAGCGTCCGTTCAGGGCTGGACTGGGACCAAAAAAGCTACCTGCCATGTGTCAGACAGGCCCACAATTTCGAATTGGCCCAATTTTTCGAGCTCGCGCTCGCTTCGCTCACGCTTCGCTCACGCTCACATGGGTTGTACAGTACAGTACAGTACAGTACAGTACTAAACATAACAACACTGATTTTTTTTTAACGCAAATACAAGTGTATTGATTGTTGTCATGTTGGCGTCCCTTCCTACCACTAGGAATCAGTATTGTTATAGGTGAAACTATAAAACTAAACTAAAACTTAGATACTCAAAACCAAAAAATATAGAGTAGATTACTTTGGACATAATATAGCCACACAAACATTTCCCATATGTCTGATGTATCTTTCCCCATAGTCTGTTACAACTTTACCCCGCTCGCCGGGTGCTTCTGGCTCATACTGAGCGCATTAGCGCCCCATTTCCCATTTTACACTGTGCCATTTTCACGTCTAGGTCTAAATGCTGGCTCCTACCTGAGTCTTCACGTGAAGTTAAGACGCTATCCGATGTAAAACATCCTCTTCTTTTAATGACACCTAGTTGTTGCATCCAAATTGTTGCATAAAATCCACTTTTACAGTTGCTATGGGCTGGCCCAATTGTACGTGGACCAACGTTGAATAGAGGGCCACTCCAGAGACCAGAATCATTCATTATTGACGCCTGAATGGACTGCGGTCACGCCATCCGCACTTTGAGGAAGCGTAGTCGCGCTATCTGCACGTAAAATCCACTGAGCCTCTACTTCGCTCTGCACGGTAAAGAGTGGGTGAGCCCCTCATGGTGCCTTCAGGTACGCCTCGTACACCCAGAAACAGATACTAATGGCCACAGAGCTTGTTGTAAACAGCACAGATAATGTTGAATGGGCCGCTACCGGCCCAATCAAATACATAATACATACATTTTCACCAACCTGACCGTCCCACTACGCAGCGGCCCGCCAGCCATCGCACCGGTAAGAATACATTACAGTCCAGCCGTGCGTCCTTTCTCCGAAAGTGTCTGGCACTCAATGAGTTAAACTAATTCAATTAGGCCAAATCTGGTACCCTGTACTTATAGCCTATGTAAGATTAGTCTTTAAACAGTAGCCTAATGTTGACCTACGTTGCGAGCTGTCTCTCACAACTTACCCCCCCCCCCCCCCCCGCTCGCTCTCACTCAATGTTATACGTGAGACAAGGGAATGAGGCTTCATAGATTTTAGTCTCATTGGTAGAGCATTTGTCTTGTAAACCCAGGATTTGTGGTTCGAATCCAGGAGGAGACTTTGCGCGCTCCCGTGAGGAGGGGAGGCATTTGCCGCCGGGGGGGGCATTTCTCGGCATAACAGCTGTCCCTACCGACAGGAAGTGTCACAGCGCGCCATCATTCTGTCCAATCAATACGTCTCCCACACTTTCCCCTGCTCTCCCTCTCTCTGGCCTGCTGGCCAATCACCTAACTGGAGTTCTATATCAGTTGCCTTGGATTTTAGAATGTTGTAACACTTTGTGTGTCTTCTAGTCTCTCATCATTGAAATGATCTGTTAGTGCAAAAAACCTACAATGCTACATTTAATCCTTGAACAGGAAACAATGGGTGGTAATTATTTTCCCTGAGACGCCTGAGAGAAACCCTATTTGTGACATCAGTTCTGATTCCAGTGTGTTCAATTCATCAACTGTGAAGGCCCTCCCCTCTTGTTTTAAATCTGACACAATGACACAACAATCTCTGACACAATGACACAACAATCTCTGACACAATGACACAACAATCTCTGACACAATGACACAACAATCTCTGACACAATGACACAACAAGTCAAATGACAATGAATGAAACCAGTCCTTTTTATCACTGATTCATGTCACATGGAAATGGGAATGGATTTTTGCACAATAGGTCGAGTGTGAGATAGAGTGATTATATATATATATATATATATATATATATATATATATATATATATATATATATATATATAATATAATTGGTCGGGTTCAATTCCAAATGAATTCCACTAAATCAAAATGTCAATTGAAATGAAAATTTACATAATGAGAGCTTTCATATTCAATCATATTTGATTGGCTGTAAGAAGCATCACACACACACACACACACACACACACACACACACACACACACACACACACACACACACACACACACGCACGCACACACACACACACACACACAGACATAGCTTTGTTCCAGCAGCCATCACTCAGAGGAACAATTCGTACCAACATTGCACAGATCATAATATGCAATGTTTATATATTTATTGATTCATTTGTGGTTTAGTGATGATTGGAACTTTGAGTACTTTGTCTACTCTCTGTGTTGTTTCTAAAATGTCTTGGTCTGATATCAGACTGAATTGTCAGAGAGCAACAAAGTATCCACATGAATATAATCCAGTGGGGAGATGATGGAAGATGGAAAACCTCATTACTGTTTAGCACCTGTGTTTAGCCTGGCTTTTCCACACAAAAGGGTCTATCGTCAGTCTCCCTTGTTGGACAAGTCCTTTTTTAAACGTATGTCACAATGCCAGACCAGACTCCGCCCACTCAGTGGAGTGGGCGGAGTCTGGACCCAGGCAAAAAATGTCTACCTTTAGCCCTTGTTCACACAGGACACCGAACGCAAGTAGAACTGAAGCTTGAAGCAAATGTCGCGAGTGGAACTGTGGCCTATGACTTTGAGATTTGGGCTCCTGCAGCCAGAAACATTTTTTGGTGTGTGGTGTATATTATTGTCCAGGGGGGCACTGTATTCTCTCGCTGACTTGATTCTCAGGTGATCCGCCCTCTGCCCCGGGACGCGAGTGATCAGCCTGCCCTTATAAGGAGGACGCCGACCATCCACGGAAAAGACAACACCCAGGAAGAGAGAGACGACGGAGAGAGCAGACTGGAGGAGCTGGCCGCATCGGGACGAAACCCGCACACAACGCTCGCTAATCCCGCCACAAAGGGACGGTCTGACCTATTCCTCAGTGAGTGTGTGGCGTGTCTTAGACGCAACTGTAGTATTAAGTGTTCCTGCATCTGTGTCTCTTAAGTGAACGTGAGGACCGGGCCGGACCAGATCGACGCCGATCTACTGCTGTGCTGAGACTGCTGTGCTGAGACTGCTGTGCTGCTCGACAGGACGACCAGACACCCACACACAACGCTCGCTAATCCCGCTATAAAGGGACGGTCTGACCTATTCTTCAGTGAGTGTGTGGCGTGTCATAGGCGCAACTTGTTGCTGAGTGTTCCTGCTCTGTGTTTTTAAAGTGATTCTGATCTACGCTCGCTGGTGCTACCGACGGTCCCCCGCCAGAGTGCCGGATCTCTGCCTGCTTGCTGTTCTCCGCCCGCCTGTTACCAGTGGCCGTGTGGACGTCCTCCGCCTCGATCTCCGCCGCCATCGCGCCCGGGCCTGCTCGTCTGCCCGCCGTCACTCCAGCCCGCTGAGCTGGGATCCATTGATGGGGGCTATACCCAGCCTGCCCGCTATGCTCTGATAAGTACTCTTACCATCTATATTATCCCAACTCACTGAAGGAACAGGGTGAACGTCTGATGTGAGTTGGGACGGACATTTTAAATCCTTTTCTCTTTTCGTTGTTCGTTTATTTTCTCCTTCTGCTTAACGCTGCTAATGTAGCTCGTGCTCATTGTCGGTCACGTGACACTGTAACTCAATATCTATGGGATTGCCCGTCCTAAGATCGCCCCTCTGTTAATGCTGTGTCCAGTTTGCTGTGCTGTTTGAAGTGGTCTTTTGCAGTTGCCTGCCATAATATAACAGGGTGAAATAATATTCTTATGCAGTGTGTCTGCCGTAATATATTGGTGTGCAGTGGTATTCAGATGAAAGGTCTGTCTTTGCAGTGGAGTGTGAAATGTTAATTCCTGTTGCTGGGAATCTGTGTGCTGTGCTGTGTGAGATCTGTTCATGACGCACGTCCTCGGAGGGCCTAAATCGACCAGGAAAGCTAACATAGATATTTGAAATTGCAAGTGCCTATGTGATTTGATAATTGACTGCGATAAATTTATTTTTGTATTTTATCTGTTGAATAAAACATTGTATATTTTTGTACCGTAACTCTATTGGTTGTTGTGATTCTTTGAAGTCCAGGAGATTTTATTGTTGCAACAGGCGACACAGGCACAAGCTGAACTGACGCTTAACCGTTCACACAAGAAGCCTTCTCTTTGCCTCTCAGCGCCTACTCGGCCCGCCTTGAACCCGCCCACAACTCCCATTGACTTCAGGCCTGGCTTGACAGATCAATGCTCGGCTTCAGCACGCGTCACGCTTGGAATAGGCGTGAATCCTGAACGATCGCTTGAGCAAGGCGTGAGCGTGTCTTCAGCGTGGCACGCGTGCGGGTGGTGTGAACGGCTTCGCTGTGTTAACAAGGACGCCTAAATGAAACTTGTGAGTTCAGCGTAGGTTGAGCTTAGGTTGAGTGTTGCTTCAGCGTCCTGTGTGAACGGGGGCTTAGCCCATGGCACACCAATCAAACATTCTCCAACTTTGTTGGAGAGGTGTGCCATGGGCTTTAGGGTACAAATAAAGTAACCTGAACACACGCACGCACGCACACACGCGCGCGCGCACGCACACACACACACACACACACACACACACACACACACACACACACACACACACACACACACACACACACACACACGAAAGCCAGTGGACTCATGGGTCTCTGAAACAGGGTATCCCAAACTTTATTTTATTGGTGGTGTCAGAAGTACCATGTACCATGGATAGCAGTCACAGTTAGTGGCAACACACAGAAAACAACATCTTTCCTATCAGTTGGTGTGCAACAAAAATCTAACTAAATCAAACAAAACAAAACCAACACGCACACACACTCGCGCGCGCACACAAACAGAGGACAGCAGCAAAATAAGAAAAGAGAAAAACAAATCATCTTCATTATTCATTAACATTTTGATCCTATGCGGTTATCGTTTCATTTAAAAATCACACCAAATCAATCAATCAATCAAACCGACAGACGATGAATCCCCGACTACACCCTGTGTGAGAGAGGAGAAGTGGAGGAATGGAAAGAGAGAAGAGAGAGGAAAGAGCTGAGTAGATGAGAGAAGGAGGAGAAAGAAAGAAAGAATTAGGAACTGAAAAATGACAGACGATCTGGTTTTGCAGCAGACAGACTGACTCAGGCACAGACACATGGACAGATTGATGGAGACAGACTGAGTCAAAGGGACAGACAGACAGGTACATGAGCAGAGAGACAGACAGACAGAAGAAGTTGACGTTGTCGGAATCGATGAGAAATGAAAAGATAGAAACCAGACCACCTGAAACGTCCTTCCAAGACGAAAACAAAACATTCGGGGGGAAAAGAGGGGAGAGGAGATCTAGACAAAATGATCAAAGGATGGGAGGAGGAGAGAACATAAATAGCCAGATGACAGAGATAGAGAAACAAGCTTTACGCAAACTACAACTTCTCCAAAAAGGCAATATATGTCATTCTTGAGTGTAGTGAGTATATATATTTTTTGTTTCCTTTAAATAAATACCATGTAGAATTAATTCTCTACGTTAGCGCGGTGGCAATACAGTCCACCTCACTTATAACACTGTACAGTATATACACAATATTATTATCTCTTTAATGACAAAATAACCTTTAGATGTACATAATGTTCCTCGTCCACTGTCAGAGAATACAGCCACGGTATTAGAAGTAGCAAGCAGTGTCTTTGTATTTTTTTTTTTTGTACAAATAACCCATGCAACTCCCGTATAGATTATTTATTTAAGATACATAACTCCTTAAGATCTCATCTCTCATTCAATAACAGCAGATATTGCCTTTTTTTTTTACTTCTTAATTTAATTAATAATAATGTGCAAGTTACCCCGAAACAAAAAGACATCGTCGCCCAAATTAAAAACGTTAGCTCTACGTACATAGAAATGTAACATAACGAGAGTTAAAGGAGAATTTCTCTATTTTTCAACCTGGACCCTATTTTACTATATATATTTTTATGTGTAACTAAGTTATGTGAACAGACATTTTATAAATTGATGCAGTATTGACCAAGATTGCTTCAGTTGGCAGCCACTTTTCCCACATGCCCCACTAAACGGGCTTATTATTATTATTATTATTTATTTTTTTACCACTAACAGGCTGAGATTATTCCAAAGGGATAGCTTACATACTGCTCACCTGGCATAATCCAAGTCACCACAAGCCCTGAGATGTCAAGTTGACTTGAAAATACGTCATTTACACCCTGATTTTAGCTGAAATATAGCCATATGTGCAGCTGGACATCCCCTTTTTATTCTTGCAGTGAAGATTTCAGCTAAAATCAGGGTGGAATGACGTATTATCTAATGTTTAATTGTATGTTTAATAAGGTACATGCTATTTGCACCTGTATGTCAAATACGTCGAATTTAAAATGTTTAAGCACGTCTAAAGTATGCACACGACATGTGCACCTATGTGCAGTGAATATGCCACTGTCTCTGACTTATTGTTGTTGTGTCTCTTGCTGTTTTTGCACTCATATGCCCTGTTATATTTGTACTATGTTGTAAACGGAGTCCACAGCACAAGAATTTCACACGTGATACTTGTACTACGGAGTGACAATAAAAATCTTGAATCTTGAATCTTGGAAATGACGTCTTTTCAAGACATCTTGGTATTTCAGGGCTTGTGGAGACTTGGATTACACCAGGTGAGCAGTATGGAAGCTATCCCCTTTGGAATCATCTGATCCTGTCAGTGGTAAAAACTAGCTTGTTCAATATCTTGGTCAATAGACTCAATACTGCATCAATTTAAAAGATTTCTGTTCACATTACTTAGTTATACATAAAAATATATATATGAAAATAGGGTCCAGTTTGAAAAATACCAAAGTTCTCCTTTAAGAGACGGACGGAGAAACCTGAATCTATACAACACATTCAAACCGGTTCTTGTCAACACCAGGGGGATGGGATACGATTCTCTATAACTATATACAGACAGGTTAGCATTCATGCACAGTGTCAACAAGTAGCACATTGACATTCCCAAATATGGAAAACATGGCAAAGGGGGACGGAGGGGGAAAAGGGATCAGGGGTGGGGCAAGTTAAGGAAAGACAGAAAGAGAGATACAGTAGAGAGAGAGAGAGAGAGAGAGAGAGAGAGAGAGAGAGAGAGAGAGAGAGAGGGAGAGAGACACACAGAGGGACAGATAGACACCATAACAACACACATACTGGGCAGGAGAAGTCCATTTCAGTCTCACTGACCCAGAAATCAATGTATGGCTGTAACTTCACGTTTTTTTTTTCATTATTATTTTCCATCTTCTTTATCGTCATCCTTCCGCGTCGCACTTCGTTAATATTACTTTAAGGATAAGAGGCGGAGTCTGGTAGCGGGATTTCCCACAGTACTTTATTGCCATGGCGACGGCTCAGCGGGAGGTCGCTCGGCTCGTACCGGCTGGGATGTCTGTCCGTCCGTCCGTCCGTCGTTCTGTTTATTCGTCAGCCGGTCAGACAGACGGTCAGTCCAGAGGTGAACGAAGCCACGACAGCGCCACATCAGTCTTTACATCAGAAGCAACATCGTTCTCGGTTCACAACTGATTCAAAACTTCTTCTTTTTTTACATCAGAAACAACATTGTTATTGTTTACATCAGAGCGAAAAACAAAAGGGTTTACATCAGAAGCAACATTGTTAATGGTTACATGGAAACTACGTTGTAGCCATTTCACATGAGCGACAGGAACCAGTGCAATGCTTTTCCTTCACTTTAAGCCCCAGGCCCTGCTTCAAACTCACCCAGAGAAAACTCCCTTCCCTTCCTCCTAGTGTCATATTTACAAAGCCCCGCCTCCCCAAACCTCATGAGTCCACACCAGGGCGGGAAGCATGACTTCTTCATCCCAACAATGTTGCCAGATTGAGTGCTTTTCCGCCAATTGGGCTGTTTTGGGTTGCATTGCGCAGGGTAAAAATGGGCTTGCACGCTTGTTTTCCTTGGACCTGCATTTGCTTGGGCGGTTTGATGTGCGTTTTGCAGGTTTTTGAACAGCCTTTGGGCTGGAAACAATCAGCTGTATCTGGCAACACTGCCAGACAAGTGGCTTCTTGACAGAAACAGCCTGGTTGCGTCAACATGATCTCACAGAAATATGTGAAATGAACAGGACACAATTACGTTGATGTCACGTAAAGTGCTCAATTATGTTATTTGTAAAGTCGGCTGGTTTAGCTGGTGTTAATTCCCCCCCCCCTTCCCGGTCCTGACCCATTCAGTCTGCAGCCAGCTGTCGTTCATCTGCGATTAGCTTCACGTCAGGCTAGCTTCGGTCAGGGCAGACGCACACAGAGAGGTGACGCTAGCAAAAGCGCTACCATCTCAATGAAAAATGTTAGCTTCTGGAGAAAAGAAAGTGCTGCAAACAACTCAGCTACATTACTGCAAGCTTTTTAAGTTATGAATTTAGACAGCAAGGACCTTTTAAGTCAATCCAACGTGATACTGGATGCACGTTATATTTGATAGTGTTTTACTTGTTGGACTTACTCAAGAGGTGATGCAAACAGCTTCCACAATGTCATGTCATGTTTTGCAGAAGCTAGCATTACATTTTTACAGTGTACAAACCTTCAGCTCCATGCCAGTGAAGAGACAAATGGATACAAATTGACGTATAAAGATTCTGGATAGGTTTTAAAACAACATCAAGGCTTTTCTTTGTCTCTCTACGGCACGTCAATGAAACATCAGTCACATTTAGTGTTTTTTTAGAAAGATCCATTGGTTAGAAAAACCCCTACGGGTCTGACTGCAGACAGGAAGTTTCTGATAGAAAGATTTCCCTTTGGCAAAACAGGGGTAAACTGCCACTCCAAGGCCTTCGCTTGAGAACAACTACATTGTACGCTAATGGAGAGCCAGAGGAGGTCAAGAGTTTGGCAAAAACTACAAACCGGACAAATTTGAAATATCAATTACACTTCAGCTCTGCAAACAGTCGTTTAATTTTAGAGCTTGCATTATGTTTGATCATTTAGGGTTCTCCGCTAAATGTGTATAGTTGCAACAGAGCATTTGATAGTGTGCCGATTGGTCAGATTGTATGACAACAATGTTTCTGCAACTCCTTAAAGGGCTACTTCGCTGATTTTCAACCAGCTTTCTATCATCACTAAATCAGTAGTATATAGAGTATATAATATGTAGTATATATGCAAATGAACAATGTTTAACTTCCATCTTGCCTGAACCGAGAGCTCCCCGTTCATTCACAGGACTTCCTGGACCAAATGATGTCATGATGATGTCATTTCATCCAGGAAGTTGCGAATGAAGGTAGAGAGCACAATAGTGATGGTAATAAGTGATAGTGACAGTAATACTGATACCATGGCAAAACTGCTCCAAATGACATCATTATGACATCATTTGGTCCAGGAAGTTCTGTGGATGAATGTGGAGTTCTCGATCCAGGCAAGATGGAGGGAAGGTAAATATTGTTCATTTGCATACAGTATTACCAATTTTCTAACAGTACAAAGTTGGTTGAAAATCACCAAGGTAGCCCTTATATAACAATCATGTATTTGATATGACTTAGTATGTAGTATGTACTATGTAATTACTGTCAAAGTACAAGTACATTTGGCTGCCACTGGGAACTGCATGTAGTCAAACTTTTAGTGAGCCAATCTGCAGAGGTTCTTTACTAGGAGGGTAGTCTCTAGCTTCTGCCTAGTCTGACTCACTGGAAGCAGTCTGCAGGGATAAGCTCTGCTTAGTCTGACTCACTGGAAGCAGTCTGCAGGGATGAGCTCTGCTTAGTCTGACTCACTGGAAGCAGTCTGCAGGGATGAGCTCTGCCTAGTCTGACTCACTGGAAGCAGTCTGCAGGGATGAGCTCTGCCTAGTCTGACTCACTGGAAGCAGTCTGCAGGGATGAGCTCTGCCTAGTCTGACTCACTGGAAGCAGTCTGCAGGGATGAGCTCTGCCTAGTCTGACTCACTGGAAGCAGTCTGCAGGGATGAGCTCTGCCTAGTCTGACTCACTGGAAGCAGTCTGCAGGGATGAGCTCTGCCTAGTCTGACTCACTGGAAGCAGTCTGCAGGGATGAGCTCTGCCATTGGCTCCGACCATTTCAGTCGGAGCGAAGGGAAATCCCTTTCCGCTCCCTGCGTGTCGCTCTCAAATGCCTCCCCCGCTGTGAAACAACAACAATGCTAGCTAGCAAGCTAGCAAGCTACACACTGAAAATGGCAAGTTTTGACAAAGATTTGGATTGTGCAATAAAGCAAGCCTGCTTGGTACTTTCGGTACATGGTTGTAAAGATAACAGCCTTTTTTATGCAACGAGAAACTACTAGGAGGGTGTCATTTTATTTTGGTAATTTAATATCATTCATGGGATGCCATGTTACAACATGTAACATACATGTAACATGTAACATGTAGCCATGTTACAACATGTAACATGCATGTAACATGTAACATGTAGCCATGTTACAACCCTGGGGAGAATCATGTCGGGTTTGCCAAACTCTTTTACAACCCATGGCTCTGCTCTTCTAATCTCTCACAAGGGGTAGAAATCTGTCTGCGACAAGAGGAGAAATCGCTGTTTTTCAAATGGATTTGACCTAACTCAGACTACTTACTCTACAGATGACATTTAGAATAGCACTATTATATTACACATCAAGTAAAAAACACACCACATCAGCAGGAAAACTCTGGCCAACTCAGATGCGTACAGCACGGTGCCCTTGGCTTACAAATTGTGGACTTTCAGAAGGCTATACGTTCTGCGTAGGTGGAGATCTCTTCGGTTTTGGCTGAACTAGTAAAATAGTTAACAGTCTGAAATGTAAACCTCTCTGACAGTCTGGTTGGGCTCGAAGCAATATATCCTCAACATATTTCAGAGTAGGCCTCTGAGCCAGGTTGGGCCAGTTCCATGTAGTTAACATAGCTGACTTTGGCCAGAAGTCTTTTACAGAAATATATCCAGGATGTCAAATAAAAATATGTCTCATTAAAGGAGAGAAAGAGGAGATTCTCAGCCAGTTAGTGTCCAGCAGAAATCTAAACAGCGTGGAAAAGCTGCTAGCAGGTTTGATAGTGTTAGCATTGGGAGCATCTCAGCTATTTGCCGGTGAATCCGGTTCATTTCACTGCTTTTGAATTGATGGTTTCATGTTCAAGCTCCTCAAAGCAAGAATCATGTTTACTAGCGAGCACAGCACTTGACAAGGGTTTCAAAGTAGCGTGGCCATTTCTACAACTCAAGTTTGTTCTATCTAGTGTTTTCAAAAGCTCAAGTCACTGCGAGTTGCTAAATGTCTCAACAGGGTTGCCATAGTACAACACAATCTACCTGAATCTGTTTATAGGTCTTCGTCTCTGTTAATAAATTAGTAATTATTTTCATACCACGACTGCTTCCTGCGGTTCCCACGTTAAGACTGATATTAGATTGCTGAAGTAATAGTGGTCAATAGTTGGTTTGGAGGCCTTTAAGAAGCCTATGAAGCTAAGAATCCATTTGAATATTATGGTTGTTTATTCAAACCCTTGTCCCCATGAAGAAAGACCTACGAAGGCAATTCAATGTAATAAACACAACAGCGAGTGAAGACGGCCTCAAAAAGGCTTTGATCGCAGTACAGATGGCTTTATTTGGAGTAAGACCTAAACCTAAAAAAATACCTTAATATCCTGAATGATTAGATAACTGGGAAAACTGATTTTCTGACCTTCTACCAGAGTTGAAGAACAACTGTGGATCATCAGGTCCCTGTATCTGCTTTTTCTAATCCAGTCTGCGATTCTGTCTGCTTGGTCTGGATGAGTGTGCGCTTTCCAGTAGGGGTGGGACGATACATCGATCTGCAGCGATGCATCGCTTCACTGACCAACGATCCAACTGCATCGATGCACAGTGAAAACATTGATATGAATCGCTGTGACGCGCCGTAAAAAAGAATTTTTCATTATTATTAAATTATTATTTATTATTTCAAACTTTCATTTTGAAATCCATCTGCGTCTGTGCGTCACCATTTCTGCCAAAGCGCACGTGTCATTTCCGCATACAAACAATGGCAACAGCAAGCAAGCAAGAAAACGAGGGAGAGGATATTCGTTCCCCTCTTGGACATAAATCAACGGCGTGGAAATATTTTGGATAAAAAAAAGACGGTAAAACGGAACGTGAGCAACTGCATACTCTGGAGCCAAAATATCTAATCCATGGAGAAAGCACTTCAGTGAAACTTGCATACTGAGTCTGTACAATCAAGTTAAAGATGATGAATTAATTAAATGTGAGTGAATGAATGCAAAATGAGTGGCTATCACGACAGATGGGTGGACGTCGTGTACAACAGAAGACTCTGTAACTGTGACTTGTCATCATATTAACACCGACTGACAAATAAAGAATGATGTGCTTCAGACGCGTGTTTGGAAAGACGCACACGCAGGAGCAAATCTGACCACAGTTTTGACAGAAGCATGTCAGGAGTGGAATGTATGATAAACAACCTGCGCTTGTAACAGACAAGCTAAGCTGTGTAGTGGATAGCTATGATGCAGGAAGACTGTACTGCTTTTGCATTATGTTATAATATAGTACATATATTATAACATAATATTATTGTTCCAGCCTTCAAGTATCTATCATATAAGTCAAGGTTTACACAAAGATCCTGCTTTACTGTATAACAAATAGGACTAGTTCTTCTTTCAGGTTTCTTTGATAGTGATGTGAACATTTTTATTTTAAAGCTCAATATATCAAAAATTGTGGCACTTTACTGTTAACAGGTCCATTTTGATTCTTATTTTAAAAACACATGTTTTTAATTTAAATGTGTGGAAGAGCTCAAAAATAAAACTGTCAAATGATATCGTAGTTGCTTTGTGTGAGTTGATATAAATGTAACAGATTGTGAGCATATCGTCTAATATGAATCATATTGTATCGTGGCAGACTTTGTGATATCGGCAAATATCGTTGTCAAAATGAATCGATATAATATCGCATCGTGATCAAAAGTGTGATTCCCACCCCTACTTTCTAGCCTGTGTAATTGTACTTTTATACATCTTGTCTTGTTTTTGTCATCGTCTTAAAAAACCCTCACTGAAGCATATTCCTGACAGCTGAACAGTTGGCGTGGCAATGGTGTGGAATGTGAACTCACGGTAATTATAAGGTAACTTTAACTAGTCCCATGATAACCAATCCATGTGTAGAGCTACTGGGTCCGGGTTAAAGATCAGTGGTTGTTTCTTATAAAGCCCTTGAGGATTTTGATTGGTCCACAGACCAGCCAGGGGGAGGTGCTTAAGACAGAAGCTGCTGAGCGAACGCTTTAGCCAGTGAAGAGGCGGCTCAGTGAGACGAATGACAGACGCAGCGAAGAAGCAGACAGCCAATGAGGTTTCACAGAGGGCGGTACCTAAGCTCTGAAGTCTAAGTCATGACTGACACATGGTGGTTGCAAATCCCATTGGTGGAAAACCAAGAAACAGAATTCCACTGGTTAAAAGAAAAGAAAAAACTCTGCAATGATAATAGTTTCTCTAACAGTTTCAAACGGTACAGCGGCCATTTTGTCTTGTCAGACACGGCCTTATTAAAGGTAACAGAACACTAAAGCCTTCGTGATTCAAATGAGACCTTATATCATTACAACTACTGTATACAGCAAACTACAAAGGACGGGCGAGAGGGTGCGTTCAGGAGCGCACAACACCACCGAGACATTCAGAAAGAAACAGAGGAGGAGCCGGAACGTTCCTTCAGCTCTGTGTAGGTACATTTCTATCCTCGGTGACGTTTCAAAACGCTTCGCCTCGCTGAACGCACCCTCCCACCCGCAGAAAGATTCTACTCTGCATTTCTATAGGCTGACAGAGTTAGCGTCAAATGCCGCCACAAGAGCCCGAAAGAGAAAGAGACCTCAAATGTGAAATCAGACTCTGTCTCACACGCACACACACGCACACACACACCCTCACACACACCCTCACACACACACGCAGACACACACCCTCACACGCACACACACACACACCCTCACGTCGTTTTTCATTAAACGGTTGCAATAATATATCCGGTTTCTGATTGTGTTTCAGTTTTGTCTGTTCATGCATATACATACTAATACAGACAGCCACCCGTCCGCTCGGGACAGCGGTGTTGATAAAGTTATTGTGTTTTTTTTTTTTTTTTTTCTGCCTCGCTCGCATCCGCCAGGCGGGCGTGAGCGTAGCAGCTGTTGCGGTAGGAGCGGTGTTGTTAGTGGGATTTGCTGCAGCTTGAAGACATGTTCATGGTTTGCACAGGCTCACACCAGACAGGTGTTGAGCACGGTGTGTGTGGAGCTGTGCCAGTCTGTTTTAACCACTGGGTGGCGCTCCTTGTTTCCGTTAAAACGCAGTTTGATTGCTGTATGTTTGAACCAGGGGGATGCACGGTGAGTGTGTGTGTGTGTGTGTGTGTGTGTGTGTGTGTGTGTGTGTTGCAGAGTTTTTGGAATTAGCTATATGCGTCAGTATGTCACAACAGGCGTTAAGAGGACTTTTGACTGGTTGGGATGTGTAGACAAGACAAAAAAAAAATGATTCAGACGTTCCTCGTTTTTTCCCGTTTTCCGCCATTTCCCCGTCTCCTGAGCTGCGTCTCTCGCTCCAATGCTCTTTCTTGTCGTAGTCCTTCCATTCACCCGTTCCTCCCTTCCATTTTGTTTTTAGATGCCTTCAATTCCTTCTCCTCCCTTCATCGTTCCATCCATCCATCTACCGTTAAGTCTATTGCGTGAAAGGGAGGGATGGATGGATGAGCGATCACTCCATCAATCTCTCAATATCTCCACATCCTTTCGCCGTCCGTCCGTCTGTCCGTCTCCCATCGGTCCCCGTTGGTCCCTCCGTCTTTAGAAGCCCTTGACATGACAGTAGGCTTCCAGAGAGGAGAACAGGATGTAGAGGAGCCACAGGCTGAAGAACAGCATGGTGGTCAGGATCTTTGGAGTCCGCGGGCCCCCCAGCTCGCCCCCGATGTCGGGCCGGCGCCGGTACATCAGCGTGCCCATGCAGATGAAGGCGAAGATGGTGAAGAGCGTGACGGAGAAGGCCAGCGTGCCCGGGTCCACCCTGAACTCCCGCCCCTGGCTGTTGTGGTAGATGGCAGCGATGGACCACGCCACCTGTCAATCACAAGCATTGTTGTGATTAGGGATGTTAATGAATAATCGACAATTGATTGATCACCGTTAAGAATTTTACCCATCAAACATAACTGATTATTTGACAATAGGCCAGTGGGTCTCAAACTGTTTTGGCTTTACTACCGCCTTTTCCTGATTTCTATATCCAAGTACCCCCTTTACCCGATTACAACATTTTGCTCAGAAAACTGCAAGAGAAAACAATAGCATGTGATGCAATGAAGGAATGATAACCCACCTTTTGAAGAATATATCATTACAAAATAAGAAATGGAGTAAAAGAGTTGGAATTAGTGCCTCCTGAGCAGATTTCATTTTGGAAGATGTTTGGAGCTCATACCTCGATGGTTTGGAGGTTTGTGTTTATTTGTGATTTTATAACATAACCGCTGTGAAACTATCAGAAAAAAAAGTGTAATCCCTGCGTTTGAGCGGTTTACCGGTGCTCTCTCTCTCCACATAAACACAGCCTTGCTTGACCACATAAACACAGAACACAGCAAAACAATGTCCCACCACGAAAATACACACAGGGCAGAGCGTCTCTCAACACCAACACACTGCCACACTATTATATGGGCCAGAAGTGATCGTTTCGAGGGGAAACTTTTGTATAATTATATGTTTTTTAATTATATGGTTGCATAGTATACCTTTAATAGAATGACTAATTGATTAATTGATTGTTAACATGAACAATTAATCGATTAAGGAAATTGATTCCAATTTGCATCCCTAGTCATGATGAAGTCAGATGTTAGCAGTTAAGTCAGGGATAATCAGCGAGTAGGTGCTTTTAGGTGGTTTTAATGACGTGGAGGGAAAGTGTTACTCCGACTCGTTGATTATTTTATATTGCCAACAATATGAAATAAAATAATTGACAAATGTTTGGTGAAAGTTTTGCACTCAAAATCAAAAGCTTATGAAGCAAGAACTCAGCGTTGTCATGGCAATGATTGATTATAGTCCCTTTTACAACCAAGCCAGTTAGGTGACACGATAGCTTAAAAATACATGTGAATTTCACAGCCGTAATAGTTAAATCAGTCATGGAATTCCCCCCCCCCCCCCCCCCCCCTCCCCCAGCAATTATATCTTACAAGATTAAGCTAGCAAGGCAGTTTTGTATTATGTGTGGTATTTTTAAGTTTGGTTTTAACGCACACCTGCTGGCCAATCAGAGCAGAGTATTCATCCAGACCATGCTATACGATTGTTTACCACAGCAGAAGCAGCAGCAGCAACAAGAACAACGGTGGCAGATGGCCGCCATGCACCACGAGACCTCTCAATCATCCAGATGAAATGACTAAATAAAATGAACTTGATTGATCCCTGAGGGGGAGATGGGTCATTGCAGCATCAAAGAATAGGCTATAAATCATAATAGCAGTATGAATAATAATGATAATAAAGCAATCAAGAGGAACCAAGAGTTTCAATCAACAAACAAATGTTGCAATGCAATGGGACTCACCCCGATGCCCAGGAACACATTGACAGCATTGGAGCCAGTCACGTTACCGATAGATGCGTCTGCATACTGGTCCTGGATAGCAGCTACCTTACTGGCAAATGTATCTGGGAGGAGGAGGAGGAGAGAGAGAGAGAGAGATAGAGGAGAGAGAGAGAGGAAGAGAGGAGACAGAGAGCGAGAGAGAGAGAGAGAGAGAGATAGAGAGAGAGAGAGAGAGAGAGAGATAGAGAGAGAGAGAGAGGAGAGAGAGAGATCAGATTCATGCATGTATACATTATGACTGTGGTTTCAAGATTCAAGAAGCAAACAGAAAACAATCTCAAACTAGAAGTGCATTCGGAGAGTGCATACCTCCGCCAAGGTCTGCTATTATATGCACATTTTGTGAGTTGGATCAGAACCCTGACCCATCCTCATCCCTCGAATCCCCACTCTCTCCGACCTTCCTAGAGATGTAACGGTATGAAAAGCTCACATCACGATTATCGTGACCAAAATTATCATGGTTATCGTATTATCACGGTGTTCGTAAAAAATTGCTGAAAATGTTCAAAAAGTACAGGCTCACTGAAATCATTTTACGACCTTTTATATTGAAAACTCAGACCCAAAAAGGATTGATACACTCACTGAAATCATTTCTCCAAGGCTGCACGTTTGCATCTGGGAGACTGTTGCCAACTTTGGTTGATGATGGACAGTATTTACCATGTTTTCCAACGCACTGTAATCACGGTACCACGGTAATCACAGTACCACGGTTTGAACGATAATGAAAATTTGAAACGGTACGGTTATCGTAAGGAATTTTATCACGGTTATCATTAAAACCGGTTATGGCTACATCCCTATTCCTATCCTTACCTACAGCCCCGTCCCTTTTCCTGACCACGCCCCCTCCCACCACCCAGATACAACTTGTCACTCCCCCTATCCACCCCTCGAACCCAGACTCTCTATGACCTTCCTATCTCTAGGTACAGCCCCGTTTGCCTAGCCGCACCCCTTCATTGCCCCGCCCCATATGGGATCCATGCTAAAATGGAATGGGTTCTGCTACACCCTCTCATCAAGTTTCATGAAGAGCAACCCAGTAGTTTTTCCATAATCCTGTAACAATCAAGCAAACAAGCGGCACCAAAAACATAAACTCCTTGGCGGAGGTGATTATAAATTATAGATGAAAAAGTGCATAGTATAAGTCTGATAAAGTGACATACAATGGGGGGTAGGGTGTGTGTGTGTGTGTGTGTGTGTGTGTGTGTGTGTGTGTGTGTGTGTGTGTGTATCCAGTAAAAAGTCCTTTAAGTCATATAATGGGGCAGGATAATAAACACGATTTCAGACAGAAGCCCGTCTTTATTGTCACACGAACACTACAACACATGCATGTGGCCACAACACACACAACACACACTCATGCTGACGGTGGCCGGTGAAATATGTCCTCTGCATTTGACCCATCCAGGCTTGTCCTTTCCTCCGGGGGGCAGGCCAGGAGCAGTGGTCGCTTTTTCTTTCCAGCGCCCGGGGACCATCATTGGACCATCATTGGACCAACTTCAGATGTTGTCGTCACTGGTCGGATGACGATCTTCTGCATGTTTTTAGTGGGGGGTTATGTATGGAGGAACCCCCTGGGGGGTACGGGGAGAACATGCAAACTCCACACAGAAAGGCCCTTTTGACGAGATAGCCCACCTGGGCAGTAGGCACTGAAGATATGGGGGGGTCACAACTCCAGCGCCAACAGCATCCAGCGAGAATCGAACTCAGGACCTTCTAGCTGTGAGGCGACAGCGCTACCGACTGCGCCACCTAATGTCAGTTGGGTAGAAGCTGTCCCTGTGACGGGAGGTTCTGGTACTACCAGACATCAGTTTT
>NC_139633.1:33721047-33723547 GCF_964638095.1 Poromitra crassiceps | reverse complement strand
GGGAACTGGTTGGAATAGCGTGAACCTCCCACGTGCTATGTCCTACCGGTGAAGCTTCCTCGGGCAGGTGAAAAGAAGCGGCTGACTTGACTGCCCATGTCTCGGAGGATGCATGGAATCAGTCTCGGCCCTCCCCAGATCGGCAGAGGATGGAGTAGCAACCAGGATTGAGTAATTCAAATGAGCACTAAACGGGGGATAAAAATGGGATAAAAAATCGGGGGGAAAAAAAAACATAAAAAAAAAATGTAACTCAATTTGTAACTTGAGTTACTTGACAAAGTAACTAGTATACTATTACTGAAATCCTATAAGTAATAAATTATATTAGTGAGTTACTGCTAAAAGTAATATATTACATGTTATATATTACTTTTGTAATGAGTTACCCCCAACACTGGCGTTAACGAGGGTAGGCTAGCCAGTACCATTGACTACCATTCATTGTGCTAAGCTAACTAGCGGTCTCTATTGTTCTACACACACATAGAAGAGAAGGACATCTATCTAGTGTTTCAACTTCTTGTAGATGGAATAAGGGTGAAGTTGAACAATTCATCCGTTTGCTGGGGACCCCTGTAACTCCCTCAAAGACCCCTGGAGGTCGCTAGAGCCCATGTTGACAACAAAACCAAACGTGGAGGCTGACCACTTTTCTCTCTACTTCCTGCAGTTGAAAATACCACCCCAATCACAAAACCTTTTTTACATGCCCCCCAGGGAAGAAATATGGAGAAAAAGGTGTCATTCTAAATGGCGTTCAACACCTGTGACATCACAACACCTGTGATATCACTTGTTTCTGGATGTTCTGCTGGCCAGGCTGACATCACAGATGTACAGTTCCATTTAAGGAACAGCGCCTCCTGCAGTTTACAAAAAATAGTCTAGATGATGCAGCTATGTGTGATTTACCCTCCCCCCCATCCCTTTGCCATATACCCCTCCCACATATGAATGCAATCTGATCTCCAGCCTGCACCATGCTCTTTAAGTTCCCATCTGACTACAAATCAAAACATGTTTAGCATGAATCAGATCTGACTACAAATCAAAACATGTTTAGCATGAATCAGATCTGACTACAAATCAAAACATGTTTAGCATGAATCAGATCTGACTACAAATCAAAACATGTTTAGCATGAATCAGATCTGACTACAAATCAAAACATGTTTAGCATGAATCAGATCTGACTACAAATCAAAACATGTTTAGCATGAATCAGATCTGACTACAAATCAAAACATGTTTAGCATGAATCAGGAAGTGGCCGACTGAAACAGGAGGCGAGAGATTAAAGTTTTTAATCCTCAAACGCTGTGGGACAATCTGCTGACTGTGCACTGTGACCCAAACGGACCAGCAGGGGGGGCTCTGACGCTGAAAACCAGGCGTGATGGCCAAGTCACGGCGCCATGCAGCCTAAACTGTGTAGCTGTGTCGGCGTGTTGTGCAGTAATGGTTCTCAACACGGGGGCCGGGGACCACCAGAGGTCCTTGCGGGCATTCCGGGGGGTCCCCACCCAGCAAACTGATGAACTGTTAAACTTCAGCTTTATTTAATTTACAAGTGGCCTGATGTGGACTAAATTAAGGTCCTTGATATGAAAAAGTGTTTTTTTTCCCCGATCAAGTTTCTTTCGTCTTCTTCTCAGATCCCACCCGCAGACACGGCCAATTGTGCCTGTATGGACGCCCGACCAAGCCGGAGGTAACCTCGTGTTGGGTTGCAGGGAATCTACCGCTGCACTACGCGGACGCCCTGATCAAACAACTGTACAATGAACATTATTAATATTACTATGAGACTGATATGATTATTGGTTTTGTGTCTAAATTAAGCCATAACTGGACTTGTAGACAGGTGTGTGGCCTTATCCACACTGGTGCCCCTAAATCTGACAGAGAACACCATCTTTTCTGCCAAATCTCATAAATCTATGAATATTAATAATTCAAGCATTATTAATAATCATAGTTCATAACCAAACCAGCTCCTACAAGCAACACCACCAGTGCTGATTTTATTCATTCTAATTGGAGGAGGTGTCTGGTTAGTGTAGAGGCAAAAGCACTCTCCTACCACCAGGGAAATCCGGGTTCAATTCCCGGCAGCGCCACTTCCTGCTTGGACTGACTGGTCGGTTGGGGTGCCTGCTTGGGGGAGGGGAACTGGGGGAAATAGTGCTACGTCCTGCTATCTCCTCGCTGTCAGGTGAAAAGCAGAGGCTGGTGACTGCATATCCATGTGCTAGACCAGTGGTTCTCAACCTTTTTGAGCTGCTACCCCCAAAAACATTTAGGCTGGGATTCACGAAACCCCCCTCCCGCCACCACCCAACCCAACAACGACAGTGCGCACGCATTCACACACTGATTTCACTCACTCACTGAAATCGTTTTGATACTTTATATACATGTAGCTTTATAATACATTCAATCATTGGGAGGGGAGATTTAATCATCAGTGGAGAAAAATAATTTTGATCTTTTCTTT
>NC_139633.1:33706047-33718547 GCF_964638095.1 Poromitra crassiceps | reverse complement strand
GTGCGTGCGTGTGCCCATGTCCGTGTGTGTGTGTGCGCACTCGCGTGTGTGTGTGTGTGTGTGTGTGTGTGTGTGTGTGTGTGTGTGTGTGTGTGTGTGTGTGGAGCCAGGGTTAAAACATATTTAGCGGCCATTGTCGTCTGCTATTCTTCATGTTTAGAGGGTGATGCATGATGTCTGCTCTCACTGCACGCTCCCACACATAGAGCTAGATCACATAGACAGGTACTGTACTCTTATTATTATTATGACTTTGACCTTTTTTCCACTTCTCTTCTCATCAAAATGTAACACATTGAAGGCTAAACAAGTGAATAGTAAACATGTTGTCCCCCAGCAGTGATAGATCCACTCTTGGGTCAGTCCCATTCGTTGTCAACGCCGCCCCCTAGTGGCACGCAGTCAACATTACAGTGTGACTAACTAACAAACAAACGTAGACCGGGCCTCCTTCAAAATGTGAAAGGCTTGTTTTTTCTTTATAGAAAATGTGAATGAAAGGCTTGTAATGTAAAGAAAATGTCAGATTTAAACGATTAGTAAAACAAATGTACAAATGTATCTAAAAATGTGTCCCGTGTCGGTAATGACGAAGGTTGCGGTAATAACAAAATGTTTCATGGCATCTAGAGAAAATGTAAAACAGCCTTGGAGACATATTTCTTAAGAAAATATGATGAAACCTTAACATAATTCTCATTTCATTAGAAACCAATCTTAAAATGGCCAGGCTATATAGGCTGACATGCTGTCCCTCACACTGTGACACGTCCCACAGAGAATCCAAAATGTCAAGATACAGTATTCTGTATTATATTATTATATATTATATATGTGCTCATGGCTTTGTGATGATGAACACTAATCTATGTTTCTATCTCTTCGGCCCACTCGCTCATGAAGGCCTTATCAAGCTAAATGTCAGCCCAGAGGAGAGAAAGGTATCTGCAGACTGAGGGGAACTCAAATGGCAGAAGATTAAGATGATTCATACAGAGGTGCTATATATATATATATATATATATATATATATATATATATATATATATATATATATATATATATATATACATATATATATATATATATGGCATATATACATGGCATATATATATATATGGCATATATATACATACATATATACACACACACCAGAGATGTGTACAAATACTTTGTTACTGTAGAAAATGGGGGAGCTGGCGTGCTCTGTCGTATGTGTCTGTTTGTTTGTTTGTTTGTTTGAGGTGCTCTTGGTGAGGGAACTATTAATAAATATAGTGCCAGAGGCCACTTACTTGTGCAGTGTGGTGGCCTCAAGCGCATCCAAGGCGACACTCGTTGAAGGAGGTAAGAGGAAGGAAAGGGCATTTGCCCTGACGAAGGCCACAGCGGCCGAAACGCGTAGGCAACTTTTTCTTTTCCCTACTTTTCCTACTTTCCTTCCTCTTACCTCCTTCAACGAGTGTCGCCTTGGATGCGCTTGAGGCCACTTTGTTACTGTACTTAAAGGCCCAATCCATCAAAACTCACTATTACTGACGCCGGTGGCCGTTAGTGTAACTGCAGGCAGCGTGTGAACGAGCTGACGCGCGGGCACCATACTCGCACGCGCACAAGCAGTTGCCTGGCAACAGCAGAGCTGTTCGTTGCTTTGTAACGTTAACTCATAAAAGTCACTTGAAAACGGCAACCTGGACAATTTATCGGTCAGATCAGCCTCGAGATGCCCAGGAAGGATTCTGGATGAATTAGAGGACGTTATTGTGGCATGTTTGGTCGTGTTTTGGCTTGCGTTGGCTGCAGGGAAGTCGATACTCATGTTAGCACAAGCCAGGAAATAGCCTGCTCCCCCTGTATGTACGGTAATGCCTGGAGTTGACCAAACTGAACAATCAAACAATGTTTCATAAGCATAACAGTAACGTTAGGCATATTTAGGACTGTTAAATTCATTATCCACACAAGACGGTAACGTTATTAGTGGGGCTGGTGGTAATTTCTATAAATGTAAATTAATATTAGTTAGCCGCGATTAGCATCAAGCTAACGTTACTAGTATGTGCAGTCCCACTGCAGTCAGAGCCTGCTGGCTGCGGGAAGTGGATACACTCATGTTAGCACAAGCCAGGAAATAGCCTGCTCCCCCTGTATGTACGGTACCGTCAAACAATGTACCGTAAGCATAACAGACAGTAGGCTAACGTTAGGCATATTTCCGACTGTTAGATTCATTATCAGCACAAGACAGTAACGTTATTAGTGGGGCTGGTGGTAATTTCTATAAATATAGCTAAATCTATTAGTTATCCGCGTATAGCATCAAGCTAACGACTCACCACTGCAGCTAAATGCAGTCAAACAATAATGTTCCATGACCATAAGCATAACGGTAGTAACGTTAGGGTTGCATTACTTCACACAAGACGGTAATGTTAGCAGAGTTTCTGACCAGGTGGTCAGATATTTGTACTACGGAGTGACAGTAAAAATCTTGAATCTTGAAAATCCATTAGCAAGCAGCTAACGTTATCTGGTCAAAACCACATTACAGTAGCTACAAGCAGCAAGTTCCCTTCATGAACCGAAAACACAGTCCTGACTCTAGTTTCCCCCGATGTCGGTCACATTGCTGCTGTCTGGCCAGACGGGCTTCATTAGATAAATATTTATTTATTTAGTCTGGACTTTTTCTGGAGTCTGTGTTTGTTGTTTCCTTTAGCTAGCAGCTAGCGATGAGCGTAACGTTAAAAGCTACTTCAGCCATTTCCTGTTAGCCATCTAGGACAAGAGACAAGCTCGACGTGAACGCGCGAGACGTCACATCCTCTAGCTGTGGCGGGAGATGCTATCCACTTCGAAACTGCGGTTTTCCATGTATCTTCTGAACGGCTGGTCGGAGAGAAACGCCCCTGGTCGCCATTTTTAAGTTACGTCAAGGCGCATTCACTCAGTGCCAATAATAAACACTTTGTGCACATTTATTTCTCGCCAGAACCAACGGAATGGGCCTTTAAGTTGGATTACACAAATATCGGTACTTTCTACTCCTTACATTTTCAAAACAGGCCAGTCACTTTAGTTTTAATGCACGACAGACAAAAACGATACCACACAAATGACTAATCAAAGTATAGTCTTTATACGTCTTAAAACATGTTTGAAGGGGATCTTTTAAATTGAATAGTCTTCAAATTATATTAATATGACGTGAGTTTCGGTTAACTTTGCACAGAAACAGCTGGAAATACTTTTTACTTTTATACTTCATTACATTTTAGAGCCTGCACTTTTTACTTTTACTTGGAGTAAATAAAGTTGAATCAGTACTTCAACTTTTACCAGAGTACTTCTTTTTTTTATAAAACATTTTTTTCCCCCCAAACTTTTTTTGATCCCATTTTATCCCCCATTAGTGCTCATTTGATTTCTCTGTCCTGGTTGCTACTCCATCCTCTGCCGATCTGGGGAGAGCCGAGACTGGCTCCATGCTTCCTCCGAGACATAGGCAGCCGCTTCTTTTCACCTGACAGGGGAAGCTTCACCGGTAGGACATAGCACGTGGGAGGTTCACGCTATTCCAACCAGTTCCCCTCCCTCTGAACAGGCGCCCTTAACACATTGAGTGCCACAGCGCTTCAGTAAAATTGTCTGGAGCCTGTGCCAGATTCACTTCCATTCAGTTGAAAACAGCTATAGAATTTTTTCTATTATGGCTATATTAACGGGGCTGGACTTTAATGAAACATTGAACACTCCTGCTTCTTCCAAAGAAGAAATTTTGTTTCTAGACAGTTCCATTATGAAATGACAGCCTCTCAAAAAAGTGCACTTTCAAGGGTTTTCTGTCGTTTTTTTTAACTTTCCAAGATATAGTCCCTTTTATGAATACCTTTTGCACTCTAATTTCGAGCACATTCACTGACTCTGGCTGGTGTTTTCTGATGTGGTGGCGTGTGGTGTGGTTTCTGTGCAGCCTGTGTGCCACACACCCCTCTCCCCCCCCCCCCCCCCCCCCCCCCCTCTCCACCTCTGAGCTGCGGGCTCCTCCCACGCGCACAGAGTTTGTTTTCTCGACTCCGTTTTTGCCCCGGACAGATCCCAGCGCCCATCAAGGAAATGATGCGCGCTGGCAAACGCGACTGAACGAAAAGGCTTGGCCGTTCGGCTTCGGATGCTGGCTTTCTAGGAAATCGTGTGGAGATAGATAGAAGCATAAGAGCTCAGTTGTGAGCGCGGATGCAGCCGAGCCCACTCTCCGCTGTAGACAGAGCAATATATACGGCTCTGGCAGAAAGCATGCATCGGTTTCCACTTTGATCACGGCTTTCTCCGCTGTCTCCTGTACAAAGTAAAGGATCTGAGGTGGGTGGAGCAGCTCCTGTGACGATGTTTAAGGTGGCGCCGTGTGATCCCTTGAAGGGATTCATGCTCACTGGCTAGGTACGACCTTAAACAGCAGAATTATGGAATAATATGAATTATGATTTTAGGACGTCCACAGACGTCCTTGGCACTCCTCGTTACTTTTTTTTAGGACGTCCACAGACGTCCTTGGCACTCAATGTGTTAACGACCAGAGGAGGAACCACATTAGCAACCAGGATAGTGCATGTTTTTGTGAAGGGGGTTCCTATATGAAGGAAACCCCCGGGAGGCACGGGGAGAACATGCAAACTCCACATAGAAAGGCCCTTTTGATGACCCCACGCGGGCGGTGGGCACTCGAGGACATGCGGACGGGCACGCATTCCTTCAGCGTTCACATCGTCCCAGGTGGGAATCGAACCCACGACCTTCAAGCTGTGAGGCGATAGTGCTTACCACTGCACCACCGTACCTCCCAGAGTACTTCTACTTAAGTAAAGAACGTGTACTTTTTCCATCTCTGCACAAGGAAGGCGCGCACGCACGCCGCGCATACACACACGCGTGCACACACACACACACACACACACACACACACACACACACACACACTCACTCACTCACTCACTCACTCACTCACTCACACACACACACACACACACACACTCACTCACTCACTCACTCACACACACACACACACACACACACACACACACACACACACACACACACACACACTCACTCACTCACTCACTCACTCACTCACTCACACACACACACACACACACACACACACACACACACACACACACACACACACACACACACACTCACTCACTCACACACACACACACACACACACACTCACACTCACTCACTCACTCACTCACTCACCTGGTACGGAGGTTCCCAGTGCGACAAACACTACTGCAGTGACAGAGTCTTTCAGGCCCACTGTGCAGCCAAAATGTGAGGCCAGGTCCCCTGTGATGACATGTAAGAATAACAATAACCTTCATCATCATCATCATCATCTTCATCATCATCATCATCATCATCATCATCATCATCAAGTGCCAAAGTCACGCCTTGTTCCTTGCCCAGCAAATGGAACGAAGGGATTTCATCAGCCATTCACTTTTCCATCTAAATTTGGTGAAATGCTTATAAAAATAGTTTTACCAAGCGATTCAACTATATTTAAAATCAGGAGAGAACACGACATCTCACCCAGGCAAAAAGAAGAAGAAGAAGAAGAAGAAGTGAAATGTTCTGTTCTTTCCTCCTTAAAGCCCCCGTCCATTCAGTGATCCTACCTCTATAGCTGTTGGTGTTCTATGAAAACATTCTAATCTATATTTGTATAGTCACATGTCATCTGATTCTGCACCAAAGATCTTACATCGATCAGAACCGAAGGCTAATATCTTGTCCCACTGTAACATCATGGCTGTATGTAGCATGCTGTAGCAGAAGAGCTTCGTCTCTTGCCTTCATTATACTCTTTGTCTGCGCTACAGCGGAGGTGACAGGAAACAGTATGGCCTCCGTAAAACGTTCGTTTAGAAGCCACAGTATTGATTTATGATCAACAAACTGGCAACAGATATTCTATCAAAGCTGATGGACTTAATGGAAAGAGTGTGACTCAAACTGGTTGTTAGTTAACTGGAATTGGTCGTTCAGTGGCGTTTTCAGCCCGGCGAACATAGTAGCTAACCAATGTAGCTAACAGCTAGCTAACACTAGAACTATTTCTATAGGTATGGTACCTATGAAGATAGATAGTGCATGTGCTATGGTACCTATGAAGATAGATAGTGTATGTGCTATGGTACCTATGAAGATAGATAGTGCATGTGCTATGGTACCTATGAAGATAGTGTACAGTATGTGCTATAGTACCTATGAAGATAGATAGTGTATGTGCTATGGTACCTATGAAGATAGTGTACAGTATGTGCTATGGTACCTATGAAGATAGATAGTGCATGTGCTATGGTACCTATGAAGATAGTGTACAGTATGTGCTATGGTACCTATGAAGATAGATAGTGTATGTGCTATGGTACCTATGAAGATAGTGTACAGTATGTGCTATGGTACCTATGAAGATAGATAGTGTATGTGCTATGGTATGAAGATAGTGTATGTGCTATGGTACCTATGAAGATAGTGTACAGTATGTGCTATGGTACCTATGAAGATAGATAGTGTATGTGCTATGGTACCTATGAAGATAGATAATGTATGTGCTATGGTACCTATGAAGATATATAATGTATGTGCTATGGTACCTATGAAGATATATAGTGTATGTGCTATGGTACCTATGAAGATATATAGTGTATGTGCTATGGTACCTATGAAGATAGATAGTGTATGTGCTATGGTACCTATGAAGATAGATAATGTATGTGCTATAGTACCTATGAAGATATATAATGTATGTGCTATGGTATGAAGATAGTGTATGTGCTATGGTACCTATGAAGATATATAATGTATGTGCTATGGTACCTATGAAGATAGATAGTGTATGTGCTATGGTACCTATGAAGATAGATAGTGCATTTGCTATGGTATGAAGATAGTATATGTGCTATGGTACCTATGAAGATAGTGTACAGTATGTGCTATGGTACCTATGAAGATAGATAGTGTATGTGCTATGGTACCTATGAAGATAGATAATGTATGTGCTATGGTACCTATGAAGATATATAATGTATGTGCTATGGTACCTATGAAGATATATAGTGTATGTGCTATGGTACCTATGAAGATATATAGTGTATGTGCTATGGTACCTATGAAGATAGATAGTGTATGTGCTATGGTACCTATGAAGATAGATAATGTATGTGCTATAGTACCTATGAAGATAGATAGTGTATGTGCTATGGTACCTATGAAGATAGATAGTGTATGTGCTATGGTACCTATGAAGATATATAGTGTATGTGCTATGGTACCTATGAAGATAGATAGTGTATGTGCTATGGTACCTATGAAGATAGATAATGTATGTGCTATAGTACCTATGAAGATAGATAGTGTATGTGCTATGGTACCTATGAAGATAGATAGTGTATGTGCTATGGTACCTACGAAGATAGATAGTGTATGTGCTATGGTACCTATGAAGATATATAGTGTATGTGCTATGGTACCTATGAAGATAGATAATGTATGTGCTATGGTACCTATGAAGATAGATAATGTATGTGCTATAGTACCTATGAAGATAGTGTATGTGCTATGGTACCTATGAAGATAGATAGTGTATGTGCTATGGTACCTATGAAGATATATAGTGTATGTGCTATGGTACCTATGAAGATAGTGTATGTGCTATGGTACCTATGAAGATAGATAGTGTATGTGCTATGGTACCTATGAAGATAGTGTATTGTACCTATGAAGGCGGTGAGCAGGCCGATCATACAGATGGAGACGACGAAGCAGGCCCAGCCGTTCCAGTAGTCTGTGGGCGGGACGAAGGCGAACAGAACCTTCCAGAACACGGTCAGGAAGTGCATGACGTAGTCGAAACACGACGGCAGCTTCTCCTCACCGCACTCCTCGTCCTCATCGTCCTCGCCTGGGGAGGGAAGAGAAAATACAGCTTTAGAATCACAATCACAATCACAATCAGCTTTATTGGCCAAGTATGTACACATACAGTACAAGGAATGTGACTCTGGTTAGGGTTAGCTCTGCTTCAGCTGTCATAGGTTGAGTCAGGCTGCGTAGCTCTGCTTCAGCTGTCATAGGTTGAGTCAGGCTGCGTAGCTCTGCTTCAGCTGTCATAGGTTGAGTCAGGCTGCGTAGCTCTGCTTCAGCTGTCATAGGTTGAGTCAGGCTGCGTAGCTCTGCTTCAGCTGTCATAGGTTGAGTCAGGCTGCGTAGCTCTGCTTCAGCTGTCATAGGTTGAGTCAGGCTGCGTAGCTCTGCTTCAGCTGTCATAGGCTGAGTCAGGCTGCGTAGCTCTGCTTCAGCTGTCATAGGTTGAGTCAGGCTGCGTAGCTCTGCTTCAGCTGTCATAGGTTGAGTCAGGCTGCGTAGCTCTGCTTCAGCTGTCATAGGCTGAGTCAGGCTGCGTAGCTCTGCTTCAGCTGTCATAGGCTGAGTCAGGCTGCGTAGCTCTGCTTCAGCTGTCATAGGCTGAGTCGATGTCTGGGGTAGCTGGCTGGGGGCGTGGTCAGGGTGGGGTCAATCGTGCCGTTCTCCCAATTCAGCATAGTTAGCATTTAGCTGCTAGCCCAGCCCAGGCAGACACGATCGGGGATTTAACCCCCGCAGTAAACGCACATCTGAACATACATCTATGTACCTGCTCTAGAATCCCCAATCCTGTAGTGTAGAGCCGCAGCACGGTCCTTTAAGTGAGTCAGCCCAGTGAGATATATGTTGTTGTTTTTGTACACCTGTCTGTCGCGCGCCAGCCGCAGTACATTTTGTGGGCGTTCCCACACAGACCTGTATCTATTGGCAGCCTGGCTGTGTGGAGGAGAAGGTGCTATGTGTATCCTTAGGTACCCATGAACTGTCTAACCCGTTATATTTGATTCCCTGTCATTTATTATATTATATTATATTATATTATATTATATTATATTTAGGGATGCACCGATCGATCGGCACGTGACCGGAAATGGCCGATTTCCACGTGATCGGCCTCGATCGGTGATCTGCGCCGGTCACTCTAAAATGCCGATTCTGTGAGCCGATTTTCAAGTGACGTGCGCGCACCCAAAAGCAGCGAGACCGACGGCTGAGTTGCAGCGAAAACAAAAGCTGCCACTACACACATGCCACAGCATGTCTTCGTCGGTGTGGAGCCGCGGAGGGGCAGGGTAGGTTGGAGTCCACTCCACTCGCTTCCCCTTCCTCCTCTGTCTCTCGGCACACGCAAAAGTCAGTCAGTGCCATGGGCACACCCCACTGCAATGCACTTGTTATTTCCATTCACCCTCACACCGTCCGCCTCCTCTCTCTCTCTCTCTCTCTCTCCCTCCCTCCCTCCCTCTCGCTCTCTCTCTGACTGTCACTCTCTCACCGTCCCCTCTTCCCAGACCAGCCTCCACATCACCGCTGCCTGCTCCTGCTGCTATCTGTCACTCACGTTGTAACGTGCATACAGTCAGGAGAGGACTTTTGTTTCGTATTGCGAATAGAACGACGAACATAATAATAAAACGCATCGGACCAGTGTGCAAGGTTTTCTGTGCGAGATGATTTTTTTTTCGAATGGCGGATTAAAAAAAACGCGCTCTGTGTGTAAACTACGATATTCAAACTGAGTCAACTCAAACTCATTTCCTCATCTAGGCTACTCAATAACAGCCAAATCCACAACTGTAGAGTGGGCATGGCTTCGAAGGTCTGGGCTCCAGAGCTATAGGCTATAAACTCCTTGTCCATGGATAACATTTTGACGTTTATTTATTTTAGTTTATTAGTTTATTTGGCAGGGACATATACAAAAAAAAAACATTAAACCCCATAGGGGAAGATATGCTTTGTAACAGATTTAGCCATAGGCTACTTTCCATCTGAAGCCCCTGTTCTGTTGCACCTTTTTTCTTTTGGAAAAGTAAATGCATGATAGCTGTGGGATATACTGGAATTAATTGTTTTATATTCATTGTATTTACACAAAAAAGAAAAGCTCTGTCCAGTAACCTGGAACACTTTTATTTTGAGATGTTTTTGAGTGAGATGTCCTACCTCATGCAAATGATAAGAAATGTGACATGAATGTTAATTTTCTATTAAAGCAAAGTAAAAAAAAAAAAAAGTATTTTTTTTTTTATTGTTCTTAGAAAAAAAATCGGAATCGGCAAAAATCGGTATCGGCAAGTCAGACTATTCAAAAATCGGAAATCGGAATCGGCCAACAAAATCGCAATCGGTGCATCCCTAATTATATTATATTATATTCGTTATATTTGATTCTGTCATTTCAATATAATTTGTGGAATCAAATAAAGAATTCAAATGTGGGCATGTATGTGATCAGTGACATCATCAATTGGCCATCAGTTAGCTGGCAATTAATCAGTTAATCTGGCAGCTGCACAGTCAGGGTTCTCTCTACTTTCTACTATCTAAATTGACATACAAACACACAGACGCACACACACACACACACACACACACACACACACACACACACACACACACACACACAGACGCACGCATGTACACACACACACAAACATGTGCACGCACACGCGCGCACACATACATACACACACACACACACACACACACACACACATACACACACACACACACACGCACACACACATACACACACACGCATGCACACCCACCCACAGACACACACACACACACACACACACACACACACACACACACACACACACACAACACGTGCATGCACACCCTCACACAGAGTATGGGGACACATGAGAGAGACGGACAGACTGTCACTCTTCTGTGTGTGTGTGTGTGTGTGTGTGTGTGAGTGAGTGAGTGAGTGTGTGTGTGTGTGTGTGTGTGTGTGTGTGTGTGAGACAGAGCTCAAGCTGATATTGTCACGTTCGTTTAAATTCATGTTCCACTGGACTCCGCCTGCCACTCATTCTTTCTCTCTCACACATGCACGCACACACACACACACACACACACTAACAAACTAACAAACAAACAAACAAACAAACAAACAAACAAACAAACACACACACACAGTCACTGAATCATTGGTGAGGTTCAGGACAAAAAGCATCCTTCAATATCTCTATAGCCCATGGCACACCAATAAAACATTATCCAACAACTGCCAACAAACATCTCCAAACGAGGAGCAAACATCTCCAAACGAGGAGCAAACATCTCCAAACAAGGACCAAACATCTCCAAACCAAACAAGGACCAAACATCTCCAAACGAGGACCAAACATCTCCAAACGAGGACCAAACATCTCCATCTCCAAACGAGAACCAAACATCTCCAAACGAGGACCAAACATCTCCAAACGAGGAGCAAACATCTCCAAACAAGGACCAAACATCTCCAAACAAGGACCAAACATCTCCAAACAAGGACCAAACATCTCCAAACGAGGACGAGGACCAAACATCTCCAAACGAGGACCAAACATCTCCAAACGAGGAGCAAACATCTCCAAACAAGGACCAAACATCTCCAAACGAGGACTAAACATCTCCAAACGAGGACCAAACATCTCCAAACGAGGACCAAACATCTCCAAACGAGGACCAAACATCTCCAAACGAGGAGCAAACATCTCCAAACGAGGAGCAAACATCTCCAAACGATCTCCAAACGAGGACCAAACATCTCCAAACGAGGACGAGGACCAAACATCTCCAAACGAGGACCAAACATCTCCAAACGAGGACCAAACATCTCCAAACAAGGACCAAACATCTCCAAACAAGGACCAAACATCTCCAAACGAGGACCAAACTAGGGGTGCACCGATCGATCGGCACGCAATCTGTATCGGCCGATTTTGACCTCAAATATGTGATCTGCTGCTGCAGATATTTCTTTATTGTCGCCGATTGCATAGCCGATCATGCTGCACGTGAGAAACATGAGGCAGCCCATTTTCATGTCTTCAATGTCTATCGTTTAACTTTCATATTGTGCTCTAACGTTTATATCATTGTGTTGCAAAGCACACACTTTGCTTTCGTCAGTGTACTCACCTCCACACACCACACCAGACTGTCAACACACCCCTTGCATCTTTGAATCACACAAATCAGCTGGTGATTAGAGCAGACTCAGCAGAGAGAAGTTACCTCCAGTCCTCCCGCCTACCGAGGCATTTGCATGCTGTTAAGTCCGTGTGTATTAAAGTCCCAGATTGACACGGTGGTAGTCGGGGTAGTGCACGCGCACACACAGACAATTTCCACATCTAGCGAGCGCGAGCGCTCGCAAGCATTGATGTTCCCGCGGGCACTTTGAAGGAAGCGAAAGTGTGCTGCTGAGTATGTGGATGTGCGCTCCGTTCAGACGGACTTTCTTCCTTTCTTTGGACAGTTGAACATGTTCTAATCCCTTTCTTCCATGTGTGCGTATATGACCAACCAGTAAGTCATTATTATGTTAATATTCCTGTATTGCATTC
>NC_139633.1:33696047-33701047 GCF_964638095.1 Poromitra crassiceps | reverse complement strand
AACACCACATATAGTTCACTATATGATCAACACCACATATAGTTCACTATATGATCAACACCACATATAGTTCACTATATGATCAACACTACATATAGTTCACTATATGATCAACACCACATATAGTTCACTATATGATCAACACTACATATAGTTCACTATATGATCAACACCACATATAGTTCACTATATGATCAACACTACATATAGTTCACTATATGATCAACACCACATATAGTTCACTATATGATCAACACCACATATAGTTCACTATATGATCAACACCACATATAGTTCACTATATGATCAACACCACATATAGTTCACTATATGATCAACACCACATATAGTTCACTATATGATCAACACTACATATAGTTCACTATATGATCAACACCACATATAGTTCACTATATGATCAACACCACATATAGTTCACTATATGATCAACACCACATATAGTTCACTATATGATCAACACCACATATAGTTCACTATATGATCAACACCACATATAGTTCACTATATGATCAACACTACATATAGTTCACTATATGATCAACACTACATATAGTTCACTATATGATCAACACTACATATAGTTCACTATATGATCAACACTACATATAGTTCACTATATGATCAACACTACATATAGTTCACTATATGATCAACACTACATATAGTTCACTATATGATCAACACTACATATAGTTCACTATATGATCAACACTACATATAGTTCACTATATGATCAACACTACATATAGTTCACTATATGATCAACACCACATATAGTTCACTATATGATCAACACCACATATAGTTCACTATATGATCAACACCACATATAGTTCACTATATGATCAACACCACATATAGTTCACTATATGATCAACACCACATATAGTTCACTATATGATCAACACCACATATAGTTCACTATATGATCAACACTACATATAGTTCACTATATGATCAACACTACATATAGTTCACTATATGATCAACACTACATATAGTTCACTATATGATCAACACTACATATAGTTCACTATATGATCAACACTACATATAGTTCACTATATGATCAACACTACATATAGTTCACTATATGATCAACACTACATATAGTTCACTATATGATCAACACTACATATAGTTCACTATATGATCAACACTACATATAGTTCACTATATGATCAACACCACATATAGTTCACTATATGATCAACACCACATATAGTTCACTATATGATCAACACTACATATAGTTCACTATATGATCAACACCACATATAGTTCACTATATGATCAACACTACATATAGTTCACTATATGATCAACACCACATATAGTTCACTATATGATCAACACTACATATAGTTCACTATATGATCAACACCACATATAGTTCACTATATGATCAACACTACATATAGTTCACTATATGATCAACACCACATATAGTTCACTATATGATCAACACCACATATAGTTCACTATATGATCAACACCACATATAGTTCACTATATGATCAACACCACATATAGTTCACTATATGATCAACACTACATATAGTTCACTATATGATCAACACCACATATAGTTCACTATATGATCAACACCACATATAGTTCACTATATGATCAACACCACATATAGTTCACTATATGATCAACACCACATATAGTTCACTATATGATCAACACCACATATAGTTCACTATATGATCAACACTACATATAGTTCACTATATGATCAACACTACATATAGTTCACTATATCAACACTACATATAGTTCACTATATGATCAACACTACATATAGTTCACTATATGATCAACACTACATATAGTTCACTATATGATCAACACTACATATAGTTCACTATATGATCAACACTACATATAGTTCACTATATGATCAACACTACATATAGTTCACTATATGATCAACACCACATATAGTTCACTATATGATCAACACCACATATAGTTCACTATATGATCAACACCACATATAGTTCACTATATGATCAACACCACATATAGTTCACTATATGATCAACACCACATATAGTTCACTATATGATCAACACCACATATAGTTCACTATATGATCAACACTACATATAGTTCACTATATGATCAACACTACATATAGTTCACTATATGATCAACACTACATATAGTTCACTATATGATCAACACTACATATAGTTCACTATATGATCAACACTACATATAGTTCACTATATGATCAACACTACATATAGTTCACTATATGATCAACACCACATATAGTTCACTATATGATCAACACTACATATAGTTCACTATATGATCAACACTACATATAGTTCACTATATGATCAACACTACATATAGTTCACTATATGATCAACACCACATATAGTTCACTATATGATCAACACCACATATAGTTCACTATATGATCAACACCACATATAGTTCACTATATGATCAACACTACATATAGTTCACTATATGATCAACACTACATATAGTTCACTATATGATCAACACTACATATAGTTCACTATATGATCAACACTACATATAGTTCACTATATGATCAACACTACATATAGTTCACTATATGATCAACACTACATATAGTTCACTATATGATCAACACTACATATAGTTCACTATATGATCAACACCACATATAGTTCACTATATGATCAACACCACATATAGTTCACTATATGATCAACACTACATATAGTTCACTATATGATCAACACTACATATAGTTCACTATATGATCAACACCACATATAGTTCACTATATGATCAACACTACATATAGTTCACTATATGATCAACACCACATATAGTTCACTATATGATCAACACCACATGAGCAATAGTGAGTGAGTGAATGAATGAAGCATTCCCAAAATGTCTCTCTCTCTCTCTCTCTCTCTCTCTCTCTCTCTCTCTCTCTCTCTCTCTCAAGCCCATGGCACGCCACCAATCAAACATTATCCAACAACTGTGAACAATTGCTTTCGTTCTGCGCTCGAGTACGATTGCGTACTACTCGGGCGAGTAAAAGTAAAAAGTTGTCAGAAAAATAAATACTGATAATCCTACTTAAGTACAGTAACAAAGTATTTGTACTCCGTTACTTCCCATCTCTGATCGCCATTCATTGTATGACAGTAGCAGTGCACTTGTATGAGCCTAACAGAAATACACTGTAGGGATCGTTAAAGTACCTGGAAACCAGAAATATTTTTATTATTATTTAGCATTTTGAGTTCATCACATCACAGGAATCTATGTTAATAAGCCACCAGCCAAATTTGAACGATGATGAACGTCGCAAAGTATATAAATTTAGGTTTGACAGTCATGACAAAAGTCATGAGAATCAATTAGATTTTAGAGTGTATTTTCTCCCGTGGACTGTGTGGGCGTGTCCCGTTTGTGTGCGTGGAGGACTGCAGGTCTCCTCCGAGAGAGAGAGAGAGAGCGAGAGAGGGAGGGAAATGGAGAGAGAGAGAGAAGGAGAGAGAGATGGAGTGTGTGTGTGTGTGTGTGTGTGTGTGTGTGTGTGTTCGCTCGTTGCTCGGCGCATACTGACAGAGAGGAAGAGACTGCTGCTGCGAGTGCACAGCGCTACTGTGTGTGTGTGTGTGTGTGTGTGTGTGTGTGTGTGTGCGTGCGTGTGCGTGCGTGTGATTCGATTAAATCTTATGACGTGATAAGATCATGCATTTTAGCACCGCGCGCACCGCTCTCTTCAATGAAGAAGTGGAAATCCAGACCTTTAGAAAAGTGGCGATTTTGGGGCTTTGGGTTGAAACTAATGTCCCCTACTTTCTGAGGCACACAATTACTCACATAAGACCCTCAATTTAATAGTTAGAAGGTTTTTGTGGATTTTGGTTTGCAGGGACTTTAAGATATTCGCCCCTCACCTAGTCTCATATCGTCGCAGTCTGATGAAAACCACTTAACTCAATATTTTATGATTTCTACTTTTTACTATAGATGGAATATATCCATTCTCCTCTATCTACTGGTAGGTTTTGACGTCTAAAATTTAGACTCTAAATGACCAATGAAAACATGTTTTATTGGGTAATCACCCAACACGTATCACCATTGGATGCTAGAGCTGCCCATCACACCGCATATGTGTCAGCAGAACCTCCATGCTCCTCCCACGCCACTGTGTGCTTCTGGCTTGGTTTTTGTTTGTTTCTGGCATCGTCTTACGTAAATAGATCAATAAGGTGTTTTCGGGGTGTCCCTGGCAGGGCCGATTTTACACCTCATGGGCCCCTGGGCTATTCATCTCTGCAGGCCCCCCCCCTCAAGCGGAAGGGGGGGCTTCGGCGAAAAAAAATGTGAGTGTTTTTTTTTAACCTTTTTTAGCCGTATTTAAAGGAATATCTCATTTTAAATCAACATTAGGATTATACTGTCCAGGACCAGGCACCTCCAGCAAGCGGGCAGCAGTTTGAGAACAGGTTAATGAACTCAGTCATTGGACAATAGGCTTCAGCCTGGGCGCCTCCCGTCGTGTGATTGATAACCTAAATGTCAGACCTGTCAATCAACGTGTCTGAAATTGTGATTTACCAATCACAATTTACCAATCACAACATACACACACACACACACACACAGGGGCATCCCTGTACATCTGGGGGCCCTAAGCACGATAAATTCGGGAGCCCTCTCACAGGGTTCCATGTCGTTGTTCCGACCTCTCGCTGTTCCGACCTCCCCTCTCCCAGCCCCCATGCCTAAACCTAACCTCCCCCAGACCCTAACCCAAAACCTAACCTCTCCCACCCCCACGCCTAAACCTAACCTCCCCCAGACCCTAACCCAAAACCTAACCTCTCCCACCCCCACGCCTAAATCTAACCTCCCCCAGACCCTAACCCAAAACCTAACCTCTCCCACCCCCCACGCCTAAACCTAAGGTCGGCATTGCGAGTGGTCGGCATAGC
>NC_139633.1:33683547-33686047 GCF_964638095.1 Poromitra crassiceps | reverse complement strand
CACACACACACACACGCACGCACGCACGCACGCACGCGCACACACACACACACACACACACACACACACACACACACACACGCACGCACGCACGCACGCACGCACGCACGCACGCGCACACACACACACACACACACACACACACACACACACACACACACACACACACACACAGTCTCTAGTGGGGACTTAATGAACTCAATTAACAGCCGACAGAAACCACACGTGGGATAAACATAACCGGCAAGTAGCCTCGTTAGCTGCACTCCCTGCGAGAGAGAGAGTGTGTGTGTGTGTGTGTATGTGTGTGTGTGTGTGTGTGTGTGAGAGAGTTGATTTGAGTTAAGTAGTGTGGACCAGTGATGTCATACATGCACAAATGACAGATAGTCGTGTAAGGAGAGTTGCGACATCTCCATTCACTCCAATGGACCAGTTTTTTTTACTCTCAAGAGTTCCAGGAAGTAAGGTCCTGGATTAAGCAGCACTGTCGAGTTGCAGCAAAATGGACAGTTTGTGTTGTACTTTGATTTTTTTTTTTTTCTTGAATCAAATTGTACATTATCAGCTTTATTTTAGCATGCAAAAGTAGCGCGAGACCCATTCCTGGCTGTTCATTGGCTAATGAGTCTCGCATTTTGGTCCTCCGCTGACGCCACTCTCTCTCTCTAGAGGACACTAGGTGCAACCAAGGTATTTCCCAACATTTGATCAAATTGCCCTGGAAATGGTTCAAAATGCCCCCCTACCTTTTTCACAAGGCAAAAAGCCTCTACTGCCTCTACTGCCCACTAGTGGATGTATTGCTTCACGTGATACCAACCTGAAAGAAGCATGGAAGTGTGTGGGCGGTGACGGTTGCATCGTTTTGAAACTGACGCATTGATTTTCGGATGGAAATGGAGCATAAATGAGCTCTTAACGGCCACTGTGCTTTTTCACGCGTGCGTGCGTCCGTGCAACTCAGCCCGACAGAGGTTGAATGTTTTACGGTAAGACGCCGTTCCCTGTCTGTCAAAGCCAGTGCAGTGCCTGTATCATTTTTCATTTTCATCTGTTCTCTCTGGTGTCCTTCTCTCCGCTCCTCTGCAACTCTGCTTCAATTAAACCCAGGAAGGAAGACGAACGGCAGGAGAGAAATAGTGGAGGCTGTGAGAGGACAGAGAAATAGTGGAGGCTGTGAGAGGACAGAGAAATAGTGGAGGCTGTGAGAGGACAGAGAAATAGTGGAGGCTGTGAGAGGACAGAGAAATAGTGGAGGCTGTGAGAGGACAGAGAAATAGTGGAGGCTGTGAGAGGACAGAGGAGGAGACACAGTTCCACACCTTGCCATGTCTGATGGAATCTAGTTCCATCAGGAGGAGGAAGGAGAGGAGAAAAGACGAGGTCTTTTACAAGACTGTCAGCATTTAATGAGCAGGGGGAGAGTAGAGGAGGAGCAGACATGGGAGAGGAGAGGAGACCAGGTTTGAATAGGAGTCGAGCACCACAGCAGGGCTGGGGTGGACGCAGCCCCGTTTCTGGAATCCACAGAAATGTAATATACAGAACGGAAATACCTTGTATCACATTTGATGGACGTGTAGGTTAAAGATCTCTGGCTAAACGGCTAAATGCTGTTTGATTTAAATAAAGAACGGCAGCAGATTCCACCTGCTAGTTTGTTCCAATGCAAATTGACTGCAGGCGCACTGCTGTGAAAGAAGCAGAAGAGCAGACGTCTCCTCTTGTCTATACTCTTTGTCTGCGCTCAGACTGGAAATATTTACTGGAAACAGCGCCATGACGCTTTCCCAGCATCGAGAAAAACGTTATATTAGAGCTACATATCGTTATAAATATCAACAACTAGCCAACGCTGGTGAGCTGTATGGAAACAGCGTGACCCGAAATGGTTGCAAGTTATATCAAACTGGTCATTCAGTGGCGTTTTACTGCCATGTGACTAACGTCAGTCCACAGCTAACAGCTAGCATTAGCCACAGTACCAGAGCGGATTGTGATTACCCACAATGCCTTGCGTTGCCCCAGCTCTATTAGCCAGGTAGGGGCTGACGTTACATTTGAATGCATAAAATAAAGCTGATATAATATACAATTTGATTCTTTAAACGTCTGACCCTTTCAAAAATACATCACAAACGGACAGCCCTGCTTAATCCTCACTAAAAAACGGGTCCATTGGAGTGAATGAAGATGTTGCAACTCTTCTATTATATGGCTCTGGCGTTAGCTAATGATCACATGATGGGAAAGAGGGGTTCACCGTGACGTAACGGTGAACCAAAATCTGCAATTTTGGAGGCCCCCTAAAAAAACAAGTTTGAACCCATAGAGGGCACTCTCGCTGCCTGAAAATGATACAGTGTGTAGAATTCTAACAGTTTAACAGTCAAATGTGGAGATTTTGACCAGAATCCTTCACACACCACCTCAAAAGCTATATTGGTTAAAAGCTGGACAAAGTGTTTTAGGGGTTAGTCCTCCTTTAATATTCACG
>NC_139633.1:33673547-33678547 GCF_964638095.1 Poromitra crassiceps | reverse complement strand
TCCTCTGAGCGTTACAAGACGAGCTAACTGAACTGCTCTCTGCATCCCTCCCACACCTTCCTCTGAGCGTTACAAGACGAGCTATAACTGAACTGCTCTCTGCATCCCTCCCCCACCTTCCTCTGAGTGTTACAAGACAAGCTAACTGAACTGCTCTCTGCATCCCTCCCCCACCTTCCTCTGAGCGTTACAAGACGAGCTAACTGAACTGCTCTCTGCATCCCTCCCCCACCTTCCTCTGAGCGTTACAAGACGAGCTAACTGAACTGCTCTCTGCATCCCTCCCCCACCTTCCTCTGAGCGTTACAAGACGAGCTATAACTGAACTGCTCTCTGCATCCCTCCCCCACCTTCCTCTGAGTGTTACAAGACGAGCTATAACTGAACTGCGCTCTGCATCCCTCCCCCACCTTCCTCTGAGCGTTACAAGATGAGCTAACTGAACTGCTCTCTGCATCCCTCCCCCACCTTCCTCTGAGCGTTACAAGACGAGCTATAACTGAACTGCTCTCTGCATCCCTCCCCCACCTTCCTCTGAGTGTTACAAGACTAGCTATAACTGAACTGATCTCTGCATCCCTCCCCCACCTTCCTCTGAGCGTTACAAGACGAGCTATAACTGAACTGCTCTCTGCATCCCTCCCCCACCTTCCTCTGAGCGATACAAGACGAGCTAACTGAACTGCTCTCTGCATCCCTCCCCCACCTTCCTCTGAGCGTTACAAGACGAGCTAACTGAACTGCTCTCTGCATCCCTCCCACACCTTCCTCTGAGCGTTACAAGACGAGCTAACTGAACTGCTCTCTGCATCCCTCCCCCACCTTCCTCTGAGCGTTACAAGACGAGCTAACTGAACTGCTCTCTGCATCCCTCCCCCACCTTCCTCTGAGCGTTACAAGACGAGCTAACTGAACTGCTCTCTGCATCCCTCCCCCACCTTCCTCTGAGCGTTACAAGACGAGCTAACTGAACTGCTCTCTGCATCCCTCCCCCACCTTCCACTGAGCGTTACAAGACGAGCTAACTGAACTGCTCTCTGCATCCCTCCCCCACCTTCCTCTGAGTGTTACAAGACGAGCTAACTGAACTGCTCTCTGCATCCCTCCCCCACCTTCCTCTGAGCGTTACAAGACAAGCTAACTGAACTGCTCTCTGCATCCCTCCCCCACCTTCCTCTGAGCGTTACAAGACGAGCTAACTGAACTGCTCTCTGCATCCCTCCCCCACCTTCCTCTGATCGTTACAAGACGAGCTAACTGAACTGCTCTCTGCATCCCTCCCCCACCTTCCTCTGAGCGATACAAGACGAGCTAACTGAACTGCTCTCTGCATCCCTCCCCCACCTTCCTCTGAGTGTTACAAGACGAGCTAACTGAACTGCTCTCTGCATCCCTCCCCCACCTTCCTCTGAGCGTTACAAGACGAGCTAACTGAACTGCTCTCTGCATCCCTCCCACACCTTCCTCTGAGCGTTACAAGACGAGCTAACTGAACTGCTCTCTGCATCCCTCCCCCACCTTCCTCTGAGCGTTACAAGACGAGCTAACTGAACTGCTCTCTGCATCCCTCCCCCACCTTCCTCTGAGTGTTACAAGACTAGCTATAACTGAACTGATCTCTGCATCCCTCCCCCACCTTCCTCTGAGCGTTACAAGATGAGCTAACTGAACTGCTCTCTGCATCCCTCCCCCACCTTCCTCTGAGCGTTACAAGACGAGCTATAACTGAACTGCTCTCTGCATCCCTCCCCCACCTTCCTCTGAGTGTTACAAGACTAGCTATAACTGAACTGATCTCTGCATCCCTCCCCCACCTTCCTCTGAGCGTTACAAGACGAGCTATAACTGAACTGCTCTCTGCATCCCTCCCCCACCTTCCTCTGAGCGATACAAGACGAGCTAACTGAACTGCTCTCTGCATCCCTCCCCCACCTTCCTCTGAGCGTTACAAGACGAGCTAACTGAACTGCTCTCTGCATCCCTCCCACACCTTCCTCTGAGCGTTACAAGACGAGCTAACTGAACTGCTCTCTGCATCCCTCCCCCACCTTCCTCTGAGCGTTACAAGACGAGCTATAACTGAACTGCTCTCTGCATCCCTCCCCCACCTTCCTCTGAGCGTTACAAGACGAGCTAACTGAACTGCTCTCTGCATCCCTCCCCCACCTTCCTCTGAGCGTTACAAGACGAGCTAACTGAACTGCTCTCTGCATCCCTCCCCCACCTTCCACTGAGCGTTACAAGACGAGCTAACTGAACTGCTCTCTGCATCCCTCCCCCACCTTCCTCTGAGCGTTACAAGACGAGCTAACTGAACTGCTCTCTGCATCCCTCCCCCACCTTCCACTGAGCGTTACAAGACGAGCTAACTGAACTGCTCTCTGCATCCCTCCCCCACCTTCCTCTGAGTGTTACAAGACGAGCTAACTGAACTGCTCTCTGCATCCCTCCCCCACCTTCCTCTGAGCGTTACAAGACGAGCTAACTGAACTGCTCTCTGCATCCCTCCCCCACCTTCCTCTGAGCGTTACAAGACGAGCTAACTGAACTGCTCTCTGCATCCCTCCCCCACCTTCCTCTGATCGTTACAAGACGAGCTAACTGAACTGCTCTCTGCATCCCTCCCCCACCTTCCTCTGAGCGATACAAGACGAGCTAACTGAACTGCTCTCTGCATCCCTCCCCCACCTTCCTCTGAGTGTTACAAGACGAGCTAACTGAACTGCTCTCTGCATCCCTCCCCCACCTTCCTCTGAGCGTTACAAGACGAGCTAACTGAACTGCTCTCTGCATCCCTCCCACACCTTCCTCTGAGCGTTACAAGACGAGCTAACTGAACTGCTCTCTGCATCCCTCCCCCACCTTCCTCTGAGCGTTACAAGACGAGCTAACTGAACTGCTCTCTGCATCCCTCCCCCACCTTCCTCTGAGCGTTACAAGACGAGCTAACTGAACTGCTCTCTGCATCCCTCCCCCACCTTCCTCTGAGCGTTACAAGACGAGCTAACTGAACTGCTCTCTGCATCCCTCCCCCACCTTCCACTGAGCGTTACAAGACGAGCTAACTGAACTGCTCTCTGCATCCCTCCCCCACCTTCCTCTGAGTGTTACAAGACGAGCTAACTGAACTGCTCTCTGCATCCCTCCCCCACCTTCCTCTGAGCGTTACAAGACGAGCTAACTGAACTGCTCTCTGCATCCCTCCCCCACCTTCCTCTGAGCGTTACAAGACGAGCTAACTGAACTGCTCTCTGCATCCCTCCCCCACCTTCCTCTGATCGTTACAAGACGAGCTAACTGAACTGCTCTCTGCATCCCTCCCCCACCTTCCTCTGAGCGATACAAGACGAGCTAACTGAACTGCTCTCTGCATCCCTCCCCCACCTTCCTCTGAGCGTTACAAGACAAGCTAACTGAACTGCTCTCTGCATCCCTCCCCCACCTTCCTCTGAGCGTTACAAGACGAGCTAACTGAACTGCGCTCTGCATCCCTCCCCCACCTTCCTCTGAGCGTTACAAGACGAGCTAACTGAACTGCGCTCTGCATCCCTCCCCCACCTTCCACTGAGTGTTACAAGACGAGCTAACTGAACTGCGCTCTGCATCCCTCCCCCACCTTCCTCTGAGTGTTACAAGACGAGCTATAACTGAACTGCGCTCTGCATCCCTCCCCCACCTTCCACACTCACTACAGCGAGAGCCTCTTCTCATGGCTATTGTAAATGTCAGATCATGGCGGCTTGTTTAACAGCCAGTCAGTACACATTTACCGTGTCCGCCTCCGCCTCCGCTCCCTCCAGTGAAACAACCCCCAAAACAAAACCTTGCATTTGTATTTTCTTTGTATCTGTGCCTCAGAGGCGCTCAACAAATATTTGTTCTGGTGGTAACATTCCAGAATACCGGCCATGTATATATATATATATATATATATATATATATATATATATAAATTGTTGGCTAAATAAATATTTAGAATCCATTTATTTCTCCATAGTCTATTCTTTATAGCCTTTACTCGATCTTTATTCAAGTGTTGTCATTAAGAGGCCGACTTTGCAGCAAGAATATTTAATTGGTCTGCATTCAACGCAGGCATGCATGCCATTCTCTGTAAGGACACTTTCGTTACTGAAACACAGACAACATGCGGACAACAGACATCACTATCTATCTGCATTTGCAGACACTTATTATGAGCCAATATCTCCCGGACATTGCCTTGTATTAGCCCTGTTGCAATTCAAATTAATTATCTGGGTCTCTGCTCGTTTGCGAAGCGGTAGCCTAATCAGCTGGACTCTGCAGTTGTCCATGGCAACATATCTTATAGGTCACGCAATATTAGGATAGCCTAGTGAATGCTATTAACTCATTGAGTGCCAATGACGTCTAAAGACGTCAATTCAAATAGTAACGTAGAGTGCCAATGACGTCTAAAGACGTCAATTGCGTTTTTTGACGGTGGGACGTGGATCAAAGCCTGATGCATCTCCTGTGAAAGTATGGGGGATTTTGAATGTGTATAAGCTATTTTACGGACCCATTAGGTGGCGACAGTGCTCTCCAGATTTGAGAAAGGTGAGGAAAAACAGCAGAAAAAGCCGTGTTGAAACCATTCTCATGAGAATGGTTTGGCTTTTCGGTGTCGCGCTGGGAGCCGGCGCACAACGGCGGGGCGCTCCGAAAATAGACTCTGGGTACAGCGCACTTTGAAATGCACAGCAGAAAGCCCAGAAAGCCCAGAATCGGACGCAGCTTCATCCCAGCTCACAACCGAAACCCCAGAAACGAGCGAGCCCGATCCAGACTCCCCCGACGAGCGGCCGCCATCCGAACGTGGATCCGCAGGCAGCAGAGACTCGCCTGACACACGCAGCAGAGCGAGCAGAGCCACCAGAGACACTCCCACGGAGGAGGAGTTTGCAGTTGAGGGGGGTGGGGGTGCTGTTTTATTGAAGGAAATTACTGTTCAGATGTTTCAGGTCAGAAAATATTAG
>NC_139633.1:33623414-33668347 GCF_964638095.1 Poromitra crassiceps | reverse complement strand
ATTCTTCCAAACAAAATTCCCTTGCCTTCACTGTTTTATTGAAGGAAATTATTTTTGAGGTGTGACTACATCAGAAAATTAGCTTCAGAGTCAGTGATGTGCTTGAAATGTTTAATTTCACAAAAGGCTCATTATCTCAGCTCGTAGAAAAAAAAGCTCTGTTTTTCGTTCGATCAAGCTATCTTCTCCGGCTCATAACTAAAGAACGGAAAATGGGATCAATAAACTTTTTTTGCAGGTGATAGAAGAGAGTCTCATCGTTATTTGTGCGTGTTCAGTGTTTACATAGTAATTATTAAAGAAATTATATGACTGTTTTAAAATGCATTGCGGCCTATGTGGCACAGCAAGCAACCTTTTGCCCAAGGGCCGTGGCACTGAAAGTGTTAAAACGTGGTTGCCACTATGGCAACCAAAGGCCAAGAAATGGTTGTCAATTTTTTGGGTTGCCCGGAACCGGGCATCCGTTAATGTCGAGCCTGCGTGTGTGTCTATGTGTGGGCATGTGTGTGTGCCTGTGTCTGTGTGTGTGTTTATGTGTGCGCATGTGTGTGTGTCTGTGTCTGTGTGTGTGCGTGTGTGTCTATGTGTGGGCATGTGTGTGTGCCTGTGTCTGTGTGTGTGTTTATGTGTCTGTGTGTGTGTTTATGTGTGCGCATGTGTGTGTGTCTGTGTCTGTGTGTGTGCGTGTGTGTCTATGTGTGGGCATGTGTGTGTGCGTGTGTGTCTATGTGTCTATGTGTTGTGCGTGTGTGTGCGTGTGTGTCTATGTGTGGGCATGTGTGTGTGCGTGTGTGTCTATGTGTTGTGCGTGGGTGTCTATGTGTTGTGTGTGTGTGTGTGCATGTGTGTGCGTGTGCGTGTGTGTGCGTGTGTGTGTGCGTGTGCGTGTGTGTGTGCGTGTGTGTGTGTGCGTGTGTGTGTGTGTGTGTTGGAACAGAATCTCCTCATGCATAATTGTCTCAATCAATGGGCAGAGTGAGATGGTTTGTCTTTTCTATGATCTTATTTCTTATGGTTTGAATAATGTCTTGTGTGAAGCACTGTCTATGTGTGTGTGTGTGTGTGTGTGTGTGTGTGTGTGTGTCTATGTGTGTGTGTGTGTTAGGGTTTAATATTTTTCCCGAAAATAACCCTGAAGGGTTAAAGTGAGCATTTATGAGAGATTTCAAAAATATCGAGATATATATCGTGTATCGCGATACAGCCGAAAAACATTGCAATATTCTTTAGAGGCCATATCGCCCTACGCCAAGCATATTTCTTAACGGCCAAAAAAAACAACACATTTTTGTGTCACGTATACGTACATCTACTATCACTAACAGTAACATTAATACTAATAATTCATCTGAAGACAAACACTAATGCTAATAACACCAACAGCACAACACTATAAGACAACCAGAATTGTAGTACATTTACAGTAATAGGCTAATACTAACATTAAACTACAAAACTACAGCTATACAATACTAACAGAGAGAGAGAGAGAGAGGTGAGGGGTACTGTTGCACCTGGGAGGCAGCAAAGGGGTTAATTGTTTTCAGTTGAGAGAGAGAGAGAGAGAGAGAAGAGAGAGAGAGAGAGAGAGAGAGAGGAGAGAGAGAGAGAGAGAGAGAGAGTGAGAGAGAGAGAGAGAGAGGAGAGAGAGAGAGAGAGAGAGAGAGAGAGAGAGAGAGAGAGAGAGAGAGAGAGAGAGAACCGTCGAGCGACAGCGTGCATGAAAGTGAAGCAAAGTCAATACAGCTGAAAACTACGTAAAGTTACCAGAAGGAGAAAGACTCCGTAGGTGAAGTACACGGGACAAAACACCACAACGGATACATGTACACTAGTACTAGTTAACTGCTTGACCACTCGTGAGGGCGCAACTGCAACGAATGTAGGAGAGCGGAGGAGAGTTTGAGAGACACGCAGTGTGGCTGATTCGTGTGTAGCGGTGTTTGCTCAGCACACACACACACACACACACACACACACACACACACACACACACACACACACACACACACACACAGCACACTTTGCTGTGTGTGTATGTGTGTGTGTGTGTGTGTGTCAGAGTGTTAGAGAGAGAGGAGCGCTCAGCCCTCACCTCTGTGAAATTCAGACAGCAGCAGGCAGATAAGAGGAGAGGAGAAGCCACAACACCAAAGTGCGACGGTGAAAACATTACTCGCCACGTGGCGGACAGACCCCTGATCGTCACTCGCCAAAGCTAAAATATGCCCGCCTGGCGGGTGGCGGGCTCTAATTTTGGGCCCTGTGTGTGTCTATGTGTGTGTGTGTGTCTATGTGTGTGTGTGTGTGTGTGTGTGTGTGTCTATGTGTGTGTGTGTGTGTGTGTGTGTGTGTGTGTGTGTGTGTGTCTATGTGTGTGTGTGTGTCTATGTGTGTGTGTGTGTGTTAGGGTTTAATATTTTTCCCGAAAATGAGCCATACCGGGAAACGGGAAATTAAGACCTCTTTCCCGGGAATCCGAATTCATTTTTCTTTTTTTTTATACATCAAGGAGAAATATACCTATTAGTTCCCAACCTGACGAATGTATTATTTGGTGCCATTCATATTAATTAACTAAGGCAAAACATCACAATTTAACTAACTTTTTAGGCTGTTTTTAGTAGGCTGCACCTATATAGGTATTAGGCTATATAGTGCCGTTAGAGTTTATATAATTCACCAATCGCCTGGATTGACGTATGAATAAATCCTGTAGTAGCCTAGGCTAAATATTTTCTTAGAGAGTTGTGGAAACTGCCGTGGAAGAAAGGAGCCGTAAACGCGTCGATCAGCCCGTTTTCACGCTCTTTTACGCACAACATCAATGCTGTCTGATACCTGTCAACGTGTGCTTTTATATGGGCTGCTGCGCTGCGCTCTGGCGGCTGCACTGCTCGTCTTCCAGCCGTGCCCAGACATCTCCATACCGCATACCGGAGCCCGGCTGTATCAGACTATCTCCACCCCTCTGTGCACGGACATCGCCTACAACCAGACCATCATGCCCAGTGCCCAACCTGGGGCACACGAACCGAGGACGCACGGCTGGGCTGATTGTCGTTTTCACAGCTGGTGAAGTTTGCACGGTGCTCAATCGCCGTCTCGTAGGCTACTGCATTAACGGTCATGACACAATCCCCTCAAGCAAGTCAGAAGTGTAGAAAAGAAAAGAAACATCGTGGGCTTTGTGTTTATTAGGCTATGTTGTGCAATAAGCTTTCAGTCTGTGTTCCACCGGCGCACAGCGCACAAAGGCGCATGGCCAAAACACGCCGAAATAAAATCAGAAATTAATTCCACTCTGCAAAGGATATCAAATTTCAAATGACTGGCTATAGCATTGTTGTCAGAGAAGATAGTATTAAAATCTGCCTGCAATACCTCGTTATTTGGCGCTATATAAATAGAAAATTGATTGATTGTTGGTTGATTGATTCACTTTGATGTCTCTGAAATGCCTATAGATCTTATTCGATTGACGTCACTCACGTACTGGCACGCCCACCGCCGCCATATTGTTGACATAACGCAGCAGCTCTCAAAGTGACAGCCTATGTGGAGCAGCGTTTATAGGAAGTTAGCCGCTGTTAGCGTTACCTGTATCGTTCCAATTGTGTTCGGATGGTGACCTGCGTTAGGCATGGCTGTAGTAATGACAGCAATAAAGTCCCCGTGGTTTGTTTCTATCTCTACCGTCCACAGACGTGAAGGGAGCGACACTGAGGATACGTTAGCAGCACAGGAGAGGTGTGTGGATAGTTAGTTGAGACAGGTGAAACTTTCTGACAGCTCCTCACAGCAAAGTCTGTTCACCTCGTTCTTTTGTTTATTTATTACAGGCATTAACGGCTGCCGTCGGCAGCATACAAATAACAACTGTGGGGTTTTTATTGGTGTCATTAGCATCGCTATTTTGTAATGGAACAGAAACGACAATAAGGCTGTTACTAGTTGTCAGCTGCAGCGCTGTGTGCGCGCAGGACGGTATGTCAACAATATGCCGCTGTCCAGGGTTAGAGAATAAGGTCTATACATGTACATCGTGATCATTTAATGACTTTACAATGCTTACAGTAGCCTAATATATTACATGTTATTTTAAAACATAGGCTACATCATTTAAAGGCCGGGTTTTCCGTGGGGAATATGAATATATATTAAATCTCACGCCCCTAAGGTTTTAGAATCCGTTGAAATTTTTGAAATTGGTTGTTTACAGCCTGAGATATCACCAGAAATCCACTCTGTGTGTGGGGGGGGGGGGGGGGGGGTGGTGGGGGGGGGGGGGTGCGGGGACTCGAAATACTACATTTCCCACAATGCACTGGGCTCGCGTGGCCTTCGTTTCCATGCCCACCCCTCAGGCGTTTGGCTGATATCAAACTCCAGTAGGTGGCGGTAATGCACATATATGTTTGCCAACCGCCATAAAACTCAAAGAAGAAGAAGACATGGAGAGAAGACATGGAGAGAAGAAGAAATAAATCGAAAATAAATCGAAAATCAATTGCCTCCAAATTGCACCAAATGTAAACGGTAGTATATATGTCGGGAGATGTCTTCATAAAAATTTTTTCATGCATTTTAAGGCATTTTCGTAGGAGTTACGCGCATCTGATGTTGTAACTATTTTCTGTAAAAATGTGTAAAAACGGGTACATTGCTCAGCGTTGATTTCGTTACTTCAACCCACCTACTACTAGATGTAAAATTTGACGAGCTTTCCAATGCCGCCAGTCCCGTGTCGATTAGTGCTTCCGTTCCCGAGATAATGGTCTCTTTGCAAGGAACTATGGGAAGCTAATATTAGCTACAGCAGGCTAGGCGGTTGACAAGATGGCTGCGTTTTTGTTTTGGTCAAGGCCTCTGAAGGGGCGTGGAGGACCTCTAGAGGCGGGACCATGGCCAACAACAGTTGTAGTTCATAGGTGCACGACTTCCGCAAGGCGGACTTAGGCCAGATGACGCGAAACGCGTCGGCTGGCCCAAAAAATATGTGAGAGATGCTTGATATCTCTGGCAGTGAATATCCAATTTCAAAAATTTCAACGGATTCGAAAACCTTAGGGGCGTGAGATTTAATATATATTCATATTCCCCACGGAAAACCCATCCTTTAAGAAAGTAAACTGTCTGCATATTTCTAAATATAGGCCTATTCCAATATATTCTGCATGTAAAAATACAACAACATTTTTTCCCGGTTTCCCGTCATTGATTTTCCAGAAAACAGGAAATGGGTTGGATGCCATTTCCCGGGAATCCCGTTTCCCGGGATTAAACCCTAGTGTGTGTGTGCAGGGCCCGAAATTAACTTTTTGACCCACCGGCCAGTGGCGGGTAGATGGAAGAAATCTACCCGCCAAGCATATTTCTTACCGGCCAAAAAAAAAAAACGCATTTTTGTGTCACATATATCCATATATATACATTTTTTTCAGTACATTTCAAGTAGATAAGATATTACGTTGAAGAATACACACTTAAATAAGAGGCCAGAGTAAAATTTGAAGCTAATTATTTTAATATATTGATTGATGATTGATTAATCAATACATGTCAAGTCAATCTTATCAATACATGTCAAGTCAATCTTGAGCTTAAATTGTAACCTAATGTTAAACATCATCAGACTCCTCACTCTCTGCCCTCTTTGCAGGATTTAACCCAACAGAAGTAAATTTGAAGGTTTTGTAAACATAACTCCTCAGACTCCTCACCCTCTCTCTACTTCTCCTCTTTGCAGCCTATGTGTGACACTGGCTCTGTTCATGGTCACGAACGGCTTCCAGCTTCATTGATTTACTACCGATGACAAACGTGTTGTTTCTATTTTTCTTTTTGGCATACTTGCGGCACACGGAACAACTCATCACTACAGACTGGCTACAGTATGATGCTGGGGCTGTACTACAGCCCCAGCATCATACTGTAGCCAGTCTCTTGAAACATCAAACTATCGCCAAACTTCCACTCCTCCCGAAACTTTATTTTGGTGGTCGGAGAAAGCTGCGGTGGGTTTTCTTTTTAGCGGCCGGCTTACTCCCTCGATATGGTTCCACATTGTAACCCATTTAACGTTAAATCAAGCTAACGTTAGCTATAGCAGGCGGACCGGCGTAACGTTAGCTCCCTGCAGTGCAAGCAGGCGCTGCAGAATGCAGATGGCCACGGCCAGTCAGCACAGAAGAGTAGCGGATGTGACGTCGGCCAAAACAAGCCAAAAATGAGGCTGCAGATGACGCGCAAGGAGAGATTGGGGGCTGCAATCGCTGCAATAAAGGCGACTGTCGTAAGACCAAAACACACCGCAGTTTTAATTATTTTACATGACTATTTTGTTACCCGCCACGTGGCGGACAGACCTTTTATGTCACTCGCCAAAGCTAAAATATGCCCGCCATTGGCGGGTGACGGGCTCTAATTTCGGGCCCTGTGTGTGTGTGTGTGTGTGTGTGTGTGTGTGTGTGTGTGTGTGTGTGTGTGTGTGTGTGTGTGTGTGTGTGTGTGTGTGTGTGTGTGAAGCACTTTGAGCTGTATTTGATCTGATGAAAGCTGCTGGATGAGGGATCAGGCTGTTTGGAACAAACCGCTTCACAGCTTCTGGAGGAAACTGCTGTTGGTTTTAAACAGAGTTCAATGTGAAACCACGCCCTCTTTGACCTCTAACTGCTCCTTCATACTTTAACACTCCATTTAAACTTTCAACGAGTCAGCACTTTTAGGACTTTATCTTAACTCAGCTTTAATTTATCGTTTGTACTCTTTGAGAAATCACACTTTATGTTTGATGCTTTTTTCAGCCTTTATAATGGGACCAGCCTTGAGTGTGTCTCACATAGCAGGCTGGACTTTAGACTAAATCCACACAAAACTGTGACAGTTCACACAACTTTAACACAACATACATATATTATACATCAAACCCTTGAGCTACTTCTGCTCTCACTCACAAAGTCTAAATATAAGTGATGTGATGGATAGTTTTTGAGATATTAACGTTTGTTTGGCACAACTCATACTAGTTAACTGAGTTCACTAAGTGCTGTTTTTGTTGTTGTGATGTCATGCTGATTCGTCCTATATAAATAAAGTTATTTATTTATTATTATTAGTAGTAGTTGTAATATTATATTACTATTTGAGGGTTTTTTAAATAAGTGGGTTTTTAATTTCTTTATGAAGTTATAGAGAGAGAGAGAGAGAGAGAGAGAGAGAGAGAGAGAGAGAGAGAGAGAGAGAGAGAGAGAGAGAGAGAGAGAGAGAGAGAGAGAGAGAGAGAGAGAGAGAGAGAGAGAGAGAGAGATGTAGATTGTGGTAAGAAGTGGTCTCAGCTCGTCTAAACACAGTTGTTTGTGCTCATCTATACGATGGCAGTGTGTCAGGATTTTCCATGGACACACCTACTTTTCAGAGCAGCACGCCCACGGGTGCGTTTGGGAGCACAAAGCTGCTTGCTATCTTCCCGGCACCGGGCGCACGGCCTGCAGGTGTGCAGGTGGACGATAGGAAAGAGAGCCAGCACAGACGCAAACGCTACCGCAGATGCCTTCTGCACCGGTGTACGCTATAGGGCCCCAACGCTTTAACGAAACATGTCCTCCTAACTCTCATAATCCATTCATCAAATCCCACCAAAAGTAAGACATGTTGAGCAGTGTTGCTGGAACACACCCAAACTACCACTAGTGGGTGCTAAAAATGCAAAAAGTTCATATCTTATCTAGGGCTCGGTGTCGTTCTTCGATACCAATTTTTAGAAAAATCAATTTTAACAAAAATAAAACTGCATTACACATTGACAGTTATGATACAAATCTTTAGTTTTTTTTTTCAAGTTTTACAGCAGAAAAAAAACCTACTGTATTTAACATAACTTTAAGTTGTCTAAACTTGTTGCTGTCCCTACAAAAAAATATTGGAGTACTACAAAGGAAATAAATGTAAAACAAATAAATCAGTGCAATAGTTTTCAGTGCAAAACGGAGAGTTGCAAATCAGTGTTTAATATTCACTGATGCAACAGAACGCTATTCTTGTCCAAACTGATGAGACAGCTCCACTTCATGCATGGAAGACAAAAGTTGAGCATTGACTAGCCTATCAATATAGCCTTAATGGCACAAAGTGAATCCCATTTATATTCAACAAACTATCATGACATCAGCGTTTGTTAACGAGTTGCTAAAAATACATAATGGGCGATAACTGCCCGCTTGCATATAACGTTAACACTAATTAATTGAACATCTAACGCTAGCGTTGCAGATCAGTGTTTAATGCTCACTGCTGCAACAGAACATCATTCTTGTCAAAACTGACGAGACAGCTCCACTTCATGCATGGAAGACAATAGTTGAGCATTGACTAACCTATCAATATAGCTTTAATGGCACAAAGTGAATCGCATTTACATTCAACAAACTATCATGACATCAGCATTTGTTAACGAGTTGCTAAAAATACACAATGCCCGCTTGCGCATAACGTTACCGCGGCAATTAATTAAACGATCTAATGCTAGCTACAACTCACAGCCAGACTGTCAGACTGAGGGATCTGATAACCGCTAACATCAACAGCAACTTGCGGTAAGCTGACCCACCTCTCGATTATTTCTCTTGTCTGTGGAAACCAGTCCCAGTTCCACTTGTCTCCGCAGCGCACGCTGCCTGCCTCACAACAAACACACACCGGCTAAAGTGGGCGTAACTTTCCCTGCATGCTTCTACATGACAGCCAATCACCAGCCGTATTAGAGCGTGGTGTGCAAGCATGTCGCATGCTTATAGGCTCAATGACGCTGTTTTGTTTTGGTATCGAAAATTGGTATCGATTGACAAGGGAGGCTTCGATACCCCTTAGTATCGATGCTTTCATTTCGGTGCCAAGTAAGTATCGAAACTCGATACCAAGCCCTATAATCTTATCTGTATTTCTCTATCTCTATATGTGTCTTTCTACCTACAGTATAGTAATGTTTTGTCTCTCTGTCTGTCTTTTCAAATTGTGCCTGGACGCCTCAATTGCCGCGTGCAGCTATATTTTTTAACTTGAACTGTTCTCTCTTAGAAAGTCCCTCAGGAGGGTTAGGGTTATATATGCTTATAAGTCATAATGGTTATAGGCTCACAGCTGCTTTCACATTAAGTCTCTTAGAAAGTCCCTCAAGAGGGAGCTATTGTCAACGGTCGTTCATACAACTAAAATTAGGCGGTCACACCAAGTCAGTTTCCTTGTAAGTGAAAACATACCTTGGTGAATAAAATAACTCTGATTCTGATTAAAGACCTGACATTGAAGTTAGTTTGTTAATGAATCAAACTAAATACACACTTACATCTCCTCAGACCTGGTTCCAGCCTCTGAATTCCACCATGGTCCACACTGGAGGAATAAACAAAGTCAGATGAGCAGAGTCCTCCTCTTCTCACTGAGACAGAGAAGATGTGTGTGACTCTCAGCCTTCTAGCAGGCGTTGTCTCTCAATACCTGAGAGTCTCCAGTCTCCAGTGTGGATCCTCCAGTCCATCAGAGAGGACCTTCACTGAGGCTCCTGGACGATTGTAGCTCAGGTCCAGCTCTCTCAGATGGGAGGGGTTGGAGCTCAGAGCTGAGGCCAGGGAAGCACAGCCTTCCTCTGAGAGCAGACAGCCTGACAGCCTACACACACACAGACACACAGACACACAGACACACAGACACACACACACACACACACACACACACACACACACACACACACACACACACACACACACACACACACACACACACACGGTTTCATTATATGGAGGTATAGATCATTGATTGTAAAAAGATTGCCGCCCTGGCCAACCCGATCTCCAAAAAATTTGTAAAATAGCAACGTTTGTGGACAAACGTTGCTATTTTACAATTTCGGCTAAGAAATTGTAAAATGGTAACGTATGCGTCTACAGCGGTGGGCGGGGTTTGGGCGTGTTTTACGGAGATTTTCTGTTTCTAACCCCTCCCCCTACTCTAATCCTAACCCTAAAATCTCAGAACGTTACTATTTTACAATTTTCGAGCCGAAATTGTAAAATAGCAACGTTGGTCCAAAACGTTGGTATTATACAATTTTCTGTGAGACTGTGTTGCCCTGGCGGTCAATCCCAGTATAGGTCATAAGTCCCGCCTCCGCCATGTTAGTGGGTGGGAAATGAGCCAAACTAAACAATCAACGTACACATCAGATATTATTTCCCAAAGGTGGTTTCTATCATTTTAGATCATTCTTATCATGCTAATGCATGTTCAAGTGGTCATGTTTCTGATCAGTTTGTTTTTAAGTAGTTATTTGACGATATTCAAAGGGATGATTGACAGCTGTGGCAGCCAGTCTCAAGCCGTCACTGGCTTCTCCCTTCATCACAGCCTTGTGTATGCGTGTTGGGGAATAGTAAGTTGCATAACGTTATGGCCAGACGGGTTCTGCTTGATGTGTGATCATCAGCTAACGTTAGCTGTTAGCTTTTGAAGCATTGACTATAATGCAGGGGTGGGCAACATTTTGTTTTCTCCAGAGGGCCATACTGGTTTACATAAAGTAAGCTTAGGGCCACACATTGGACATCATACCTGCCAACATGATTTTCATGGGAGTCTATTTTTAACCCTCTCTCCCGCTGTGATTGGTCATTTCTCCTGTTAATGCCCTGATATAATATAATAGTGATACAAATCAAATGGCTGTATAGCAGATGAGATTTATTAACATAAGTTTTGGGGGGTTGTTTTGTTTTCTGTTGAGGACATTGGGGGCCAGATTGAGATGGCCCAGGGGCCGGGTCTGGCCCTGGTGCAGCATTTTGCCCATGTGTGCTATAATGTCACGCAAGAGTCACACAAACAAACACTGGAGGTTTTATTTGGGGTAAAGCATGAGGAGAGTTTTTATAATGGATATCTCAGAGAAGTGCTTTGACTGTGGGGATGTTGTTCACAAGCTCCTCTCCTCGTAGCTGTTGTGAGGATATACAGAAGAGACCAGGCAGCCTGGCTAACATTAGTTAGAGCCCCAGACTGAGAGGCAGACCTGGGCTGCCCAGTAAACCCTATGTAACCTACATAGGGTGGCCATTTCCATAACACCAAAAAGGAGGACACGTTACAACTCACGATATGATACTATCACGATACGTTGCCCACGATAATGATGGTATCACAATATGGCGATTCTGCCATTGCAAGATTTATTTACCATACATCACAATATCTGTGCAACTGAATTAGAAAAGATACCCTTGAAAAGGCTAAATGCAGGAACTATGTAATAGTCTGCTATGTTATTACAGGAACTTTGTAATTCCATAGACTCCCAACCGCCCGCTGTATGCTGTCTCTCTCCTGTAGCCCTGCCTACTCATGGGTGGCACTGTTGGATTTGAGGTGAAAAAATACATTATAGTCCTTTAGAGCCATCGCTATCTGACCTTCTGTTTCCCAGAAAATGTCAACATTTCTCTGATTGGATAGTGGGAGGTGGACGATACGTCCCCCCTGCATGCAGGGCTACAGGAGAGACAGAGTACAGCGGGGGGTTTGGAGTTACTGACCAAACACTCTATTTCAGTGATTGCTGTCAGAATATAGAGCCATTTAACATTTAGGCTATTTTAACACAAAATGGCTGAATGGACCTTTAAACAATGTTAATGTTGCCTTGTAATCTGCAAGTGGTTTTCTTCGCAGTTGGGTTTGCGTTTGGCCATGGTGAGGTGTAGCAGCACCTGGTGGAGATCTGCACTCTACTGAGTGCACTTTTCTAGTTTTATTTTACTTGTGTTTATGCCTACAAAGCAAATGTTACTTTGTACCTGTGTCCGAGTTAAGGTGTCCATAAAATAGAATCGTACAAAACACCCTTACATCTTGTGCTTATGTTTTCCCTAAAATGTTTAACCTTATCGAGAAGATTTAAGGGTGTTTTGTGTAGTCGATTCTATTTTATGGACACCTTAACTCGGACCCTAATGGAAATCTTAACATAAGGAGCTTTGTGCAACTGGGCCCTGTGTGTGTGTGTGTGTGTGTGTGTGTGTGTGTGTGTGTGTGTGTGTGTGTGTGTGTGTGTGTGTGTGTGTGTAATATGAAATGTCATGAGGTCACAATGACATGGCACTGCAGAGAGCTTTTATTTTGACTGAGATACATGTGTGGAAGCAACAAAACTCATAGGTGGAAAACAGCAACAGTTGTATGTTTTGGAGGAACTGACAATGATCAAAAACATGCGGTCGTCACGCACGGCTAAAGTAGAAACCACTTAGCGGATGGAGAAGCTTTTTACTACAGTCTGCCACACTGTAGTGAGCAGTCATGCTCACAAGAACGGAGTGGACGCAGGATCTCAATATATTCAATATATATCACTGATGTGACATCAAAGTAAGTTTACGTTCAGAACTACTCTCATACATTAGTGTTTAGACCCAAAACATGACTCACAGTGTTATCTCATTTGTGTGTATGTGTGTGTGTGTGTGTGTGTGTGTGTGTGTGTGTGTCAGAGAGAGGGAAAGAGGGAGAGAGTGTCACTCAACAATGTCTTGCAAATAATTTTTTTTTGTGAATGCCATATTTGATGAGCTGTGGGAGCCGTGTCAAATCACATGAGGAAAGCTGTGAATGGATCTTACCTGAGAGTCTCCAGTCTGCAGTGTGGACTCTGAAGTCCAGCGGAGACCAGCTTCACCCCGGAATCGTGAAGCTCGTTGTCACTTAGGTCGAGCTCTCTCAGACTGGAGGACTGGGAGCTGAGAACTGAGGCCAGAGCTTCACAGCTTCTCTCTGACAGCTGACAGCCACTCAGTCTGCATGAGAATTAGTGATGGAGACAAACAACTTTAGAATGTTTTCCATTTAGCACTCATAAATGATAAAGCACTTTTTGTGTTTTCAAGTATAGGTGGTGCTATGCCAAATAGCATTAAATTAGGCACTGCACGCTGTCAGGTTCCCAGCAGTGCAATCCCCAAGTTTGAAGTCAATCGGAAGAACGGTTCTTGAGATAAACTACTTTCTGTGTTGCCAGTAGGTGGCGCTTTGCCAAATTGCAAAAGATTTCAGCACTGCACTCCATCAGGCCCCCCTAAGCGCACTCCCCAAGTTTGATACATTATTAATACAATTTACAATTAAGTTTAATTCAATTAAAGTGCCGTATTCTCATGATGCACCATGTATTTCTAACCAAATGACTCAATGCAGCTCATTGGCTATTGTTGTCATTCAATTATCATTAACTATTTATTTAGTCATCTGTTGTTTGCCTAACATTATGTAATGATTAGTGGTCATGATTGTGAACGTTCACGTTATTGTGATTACTAGCGACATATCCCACAGTGTGCTGTGAAACGGTAACCTCACTGTGCAGTGAAAATCACTGAGCAGCACCCAACGTGGTAACACTTTATAATAACTATACACTATAAAGTATTAATAAACCATTAGTAAATACATAATTCATCATGAATTCATCATTTATAAAGCATTATTCATACATCACTAGCATTAGTAACACAGTTATAAACATTTTATTCCTGATTAATAACCTAATCTCTAATGTGTTTAATGATTGTATTCTCATACTTTGTAAATGATAGATGCACCATTTATAAATACGTATTATATTAATTACAAACCATTTACTTAGGAGTTGTTAATGATTCATAAGATCATTTAGAACGTGTAAGTAAATGATTAAACAACGTATGTACATTCATGTGTACATTTGTGCATGATTTGGACATGGTTAGTGAGTGTTAATAGATGGTTTATAAACACTTATTGATACTCAAACTCATGATTAATTAAGGTAGTTACTAGTCATTAGTTAAGTATTTCATGTGAGCTCATCTAAAGTGAGGACTATCTATGCCTTATAAAGCATGTAATAAATGAGATAGAAGGTCTGGGCTGGCCTTGACCAATGGAGGCAGATGTCTGAATGCCCAAACGGCCAGGGGGGTGATTCTGAGAGATGTGTTTCACTCAGGGTTTTGTGTCTCTAAGAGGGTCAGAATTGCATGATGGGGAGAAAATGCAAATTAAGCCTCCCAGATTTTCTTGAATAACTCTGGAACCGACGCTCTGATCTTTCTGAAATTGTCATCGCTTATCCAAGAAGTGAGCATGGGCTTTACAACGAAACCGTCCATGAGTCTCTACGACCTCGGGAAGTGGGTGAAATTGACATTTTTGTGTATTTTTATAGGTTTTTAAGTGTCAAAGGTAGGGATGTCACAATATATCGTCCCACAATATATCGCGATATCAAAACGTGACAATATGTATCGTTGAGATTAAATCTCATATCGTGAGAAAAAGAAGCTGAACATGGTGGCACTGATCTGCATCTGATTGCATGCTCGCTCTCCTTTTCATTGCTTTGTTTGAACAGACGAGGGACGTTACAGACACGGAGGATGAAAATGGTGAAATCACTCAAATTAGCGTGGAGGATGCCCCCTCAACTTACAAATCGATTGCAAAAAAATATTGTTAAAATATTGTATCGTATCGTTATCGTGAACCCAATATCGTGTATCGTATCGTATCGTGAACTGAATGTATCGTGACACCCCTAGTCAAAGGTGTAATAATTATTTATCCCTAAACAGTAGATGGGTGGGGTTACTCCCCTAAGGCTTTGCAGATGGGGCGGTTCACTTGGGATCAATTGACCTATCGCTAAGCCACGCCCCGAACGCAGACGAGCCAATCACAGCGCGTGCAGCTCACAATACACTCGGACATTCTCAGCTTAGAGCTCCATAGAGAAGCACTAGAAAACGCGAGTTTCCTCTGGTTTTATACATTTATAAGTTGAAAAAATGGTCAAAACGATATGCATGGGGGTAAATGCAACATTACGAGGTATCCTGGGAGGCCAGGCAATTGATAATATTAAACTAGTAAATGTAGATCCACTCACATCCACAATGCTACTGTTTTGGAGTTAAATCTGCGATCGTGGTGAGTGACAGCGAGATGTGTGTGTGTGTGTGTGTGTGTGTGTATGTCTCTGTGTGTGTGTGTGTGTGTATGTGTGTGCGTGTGTGTGTGTGTGTGTGTGGGGGGGGGGGTGTTTATGCCCCCGGACGCCCCAAGCGGGTCCGAGGTCAGCCACATTCTCATTGGGGGCTGAGCACCCTAAAGGTCGGGGCCCAGTTGCACAAAGTACCTTAGGTTAAGATTTCCCTCAGGGTCCGAGTTAAGATGTCCATAAAATAGAATTTGCTGTACAAAACACCCTTAAATCTTGTGCTTATGTTTTTCCTAAAATGTTTAACCTCCTGGCCTGACCATGAAGGAACGACGAGCCAGGATGGCTAAAACGAGGAGGACAAACGTGTGTGTGTGAGTGAGACAGGGTTTGTCCGTCCGGTTTAATAAAATACATTTAGTAGCGAGTAGCGACGGTCCACTGATGATAAATCTTGGCCGCTGCTTCTTCAAAATAATATGAAATATCCTTAAAAATGTCATGAGGTCACAATGACATGGCTCTGCAGAGAGCTTTTATTTTGACTGAGATACATGTGTGGAAGCAACAATACTCATAGGTGGAAAACAGCAACAGTTGTATGTTTTGGAGGAACTGACAATGATCAAAAACATGCGGTCGTCACGTACGGCTAAAGTAGAAACCACTTAGCGGATGGAGAAGCTTTTCACTACAGTCTGCCACACTGTAGTGAGCAGTCATGCTCACAAGAAGGGAGTGGAGGCAGGATCTCAATATATTCAATATATATCACTGATGTGACATCAAAGTAAGTTTACGTTCAGAACTACTCTCATACATTAGTGTTTAGACCCAAAACATGACTCACAGTGTTATCTCATTTGTGTGCGTTTGTGTGTGTGTGTCAGAGAGAGAGAGAGAGAGACACACTGTGTGTGTGTGTGTGTGTGTGTGTGTGTGTGTGTGTGTGTGTGTGTGTGTGTGTGTGTGTGTGTGGGAGAGAGAGAGGGAAAGAGGGAGAGAGTGTCACCCAACAATGTCTTGCAAATACATTTTTTTTGTGAATGCCATATTTGATGAGCTGTGGGAGCCGTGTCAAATCACATGAGGAAAGCTGTGAATGGATCTTACCTGAGAGTCTCCAGTCTGCAGTGTGGACTCTGAAGTCCAGCGGAGACCAGCTTCATCTCTGAATCGTGAAGCTCGTTGTCACTTAGGTCGAGCTCTCTCAGACTGCAGGACTGGGAGCTGAGAACTGAGGCCAGAGCTTCACAGCTTCTCTCTGACAGCTGACAGCCACTCAGTCTGCATGAGAATTAGTGATGGAGACAAACAACTTTAGAATGTTTTCCATTTAGCACTCATAAATGATAAACCACTTTTTGTGTTTTCAAGTATAGGTGGTGCTATGCCAAATAGCATTAAATTAGGCACTGCACTCTGTCAGGTTCCCAGCAGTGCAATCCCCAAGTTTGAAGTCAATTGGAAGAACGGTTCTTGAGATAAACTACTTTCTGTGTTGCCAGTAGGTGGCGCTATGCCAAATTGCAAAAGATTTCAGCACTGCACTCCATCAGGCCCCCCTAAGCGCACTCCCCAAGTTTGATACATTATTAATACAATTTACAATTAAGTTTAATTCAATTAAAGTGCCGTATTCTCATGATGCACCATGGATTTCTAACCGAATGACTCAATGCAGCTCATTGGCTTTTGTTGTCATTCAATTATCATTAACCATTTATTTAGTCATCTGTTGTTTGCCTAACATTATGTAATGATTAGTGGTCATGATTGTGAACGTTCACGTTACTGTGATTAGTGACATATCCCACAGTGTGCTGTGAAACGATAACCTCACTGTGCAGTGAAAATCACTGAGCAGCACCCAACGTGGTAACACTTTATAATAACTATACACTATAAAGTAATAATACACCATTAGTAAATACATAATTAATCATGAATTCATCATTTATAAAGCATTATTCATACATCACTAAGCATTAGTAACACAGTTATAAACATTTTATTCCTGATTAATAACCTAATCTCTAATGTGTTTAATGATTGTATTCTCATACTTTGTAAATGATAGATGTACCATTTATAAATACGTATTACGGTATATCAATTACAAACCATTTACTTAGGAGTTGTTAATGGTTCATAAGATCATTTAGAACGTGTAAGCAGGGCTCGACATTAACGGTTGCCCGGTTGTCCCGGGCAACCAGAAAAAAAAGTAGGGCAACCATTTCTTGGCCTTTGGTTGCCCCAGGGGCAACCACGTTTTAACATGCAAAAAAATATCTACAGCAGCAAACAGCAAAATATACACCAAATAAATATGTTTTAATACTTGTTGTGAGTGACATATATGTGACATTTTATTGCTGTTACAATCGGAACGATGTTACTAATTACCAGTCGGAACCTACGTGATGCATGCTGCACGTGCGGTGTGTTTAACGAGTACTGACTCGGACAGGTGGCTGCTCCGCCTGCTCGCACACAATCACAGCGGCTGCATGGGTCCAAGGCAAGCCCCGACTAATAACGCTGTCGCTAACCTTCCTTCAGCATCGACATCACAAATCGAGCTGCAAGATGATAATTCAAAGAAGAACGAAGAACCGCGTCCGCCCGCAGCCCCCGGCACGGAAACAAAGGACGAGGAAATGGTCATCGAGGTGAAATACCCCTGCGTCTTTGAACGGGACGGAAGACTAACATTATACTGCAAAGCATGTAGCCTACAAGCCTACAACATACACCTCAACCAGGACACCCTTCAAAAATGTTTTACCACCGCGTATATGTGCTGAGGAATGGTTTGCATCCCTGCCTGTCTGCCTGTCGCATATGGGGCGAGAGAGTGGAGTGCAGCGGGGACAGGGCCGCTTCGAGCCGAGTGCACCAGCTGGGCGTACGCCTAGGTGTAACGCTACGTCCGACGTAGAACTCAAAGATACTACTTTATTAATTTTATGACTAGTGCACCATGTAGTCTTAAGCCCTGTATGCGCTGTGCCTGGGTGTAACTTTTACGTCTGGTATGGAGCAGGGGTAAAAGTTACACCCAAGGCGTACTCACTGACAGCTGTCTCATCTTGATCTGCGCTGTCGGGACTGACAGCTCTGTGCTGTCAGTGCCGTTCAGTCCTGTGATGCGGAGGCATCTTCTCCAAAAATATCGATCGATATGTGCTGTAAATGGACGTTTTGGGGAGCAGGACCTCCGCTCGTCGGCGGGTTTTTAAAAGCTGATGCGTCGGAAGATCTTTCCATTTCTTCCTGACTTCATCAACTGCCCGCAGTGCGCAGTCTGCCATCGCATTCAGTACTGATTGCACTTGTGATCCAATTCCATGCATCTCGTTTCTGTTGGTTTGTGTTGGCGCTGTTAAATTGAGCTGTGAGAATGTTTATATGCTTTGAATACAACTCTATAAGTTTGAGCCGAGTTGGAGCTGTCTGTCAGCTGTCTCGAGCTCGTCTGAGAGAAGTGTGTTGCTTGGCAACAAGCACGTATTCACGTGAACGCGCACGTCCGCAGGCGGGCGCATCTACGACAGGGCCCCAAAAGACCCACAGGAGCCGAGTGCACCAGCTGGGCCTAAAAAAGTAGGTGATTTGAATTTACACCAAGTGCACCAAGCCTGACTTAGAGTGGGGGCCCCAAACCACTGTCATCATAGTATCCTTAGTATTTGTTACCCATTTTACTGTGGGGATGTTGTTCACAAGCTCCTCTCCTCGTAGCTGTTGTGAGGATATACAGAAGAGACCAGGCAGCCTGGCTAACATTAGTTAGAGCCCCAGACTGAGAGGCAGACCTGGGCTGCCCAGTAAACCCTATGTAACCTACATAGGGTGGCCATTTCCATAACACCAAAAAGGAGGACACGTTACAACTCACGATATGATACTATCACGATACGTTGCCCACGATAATGATGGTATCACAATATGGTGATTCTGCCATTGCAAGATTTATTTACCATACATCACAATATCTGTGCAACTGAATTAGAAAAAATACCCTTGAAAAGGCTAAATGCAGGAACTATGTAATAGTCTGCTATGTTATTACAGGAACTTTGTAATTCCATAGACTCCCAACCGCCCGCTGTATGCTGTCTCTCTCCTGTAGCCCTGCCTACTCATGGGTGGCACTGTTGGATTTGAGGTGAAAAAATACATTATAGTCCTTTAGAGCCATCGCTATCTGACCTTCTGTTTCCCAGAAAATGTCAACATTTCTCTGATTGGATAGTGGGAGGTGGACGATACGTCCCCCCTGCATGCAGGGCTACAGGAGAGACAGAGTACAGCGGGGGGTTTGGAGTTACTGACCAAACACTCTATTTCAGTGATTGCTGTCAGAATATAGAGCCATTTAACATTTAGGCTATTTTAACACGTTCACTGCCATTGATGAGTTATCTCGGCTTACAGAATCCAACGGTTCACTGCCAAAGACGAGTTATCTAGCTTAATTTTTTTTTTTTTTTTTTGACGGTGGGACGTGGATCAACGCTCCCCACGTCTCCTATAAAAATATTGGAGTCAGCGAACGTGTACAACCCATTCCACGGACCCACTAAGTGGCGACAGTGCTCTCCACACTAGGAAAAGCAGAGCCAAAACTGTAGGGTAACGCGCAAGGAAACCATTCTCTACTGTAAAATGGATTGGCGAAAACGCTTTCACTTTCGCGCATTATCGCGCTGGGAGCTGGCGGTGGGGGATTCCAAAAATAGACTGGGTGGAAAACACACTTTGAAACATGCAGCATAAAGCCTAGAATCGCACAAAGCTTCATCAAAGCTCTCAAACCCAAGAAACAAGTGAGCCCTATCCACACTCGCTGCCAGGGAGGGAGGCTGCTCAAACTCGCAGCAGCAGCAGCAGCAGCAGAACACTCGCTTGTGACAAACGCAGGCTGAAAGCCACCAGACACGCCCACGGAGGGAGGAGTTTGAAGGAGAGGGCGTTCAGAACTATATTGTTTAGATGTCTGATCTCTCACTGATGCCAAAAATAAATGGTGAAAGTGGCCCTGACCTTTAGGGGGAGCACCCCTAAAGGTCAGGGCCCAGTTGCACAAAGCACCTTAGGTTAAGATTTCCCTCAGAGTCCGAGTTAAGATGTCCATAAAATAGAATTTGCTGTACAAAACACCCTTAAATCTTGTGCTTATGTTTTTCCTAAAATGTTTAACCTCCTGGCCTGACCATGAAGGAACGACGAGCCAGGATGGCTAAAATGAGGAGGACAAACGTGTGTGTGTGAGTGAGACAGGGTTTGTCCGTCCGGTTTAATAAAATACATTTAGTAGCGAGTAGCGACGGTCCACTGATGATAAATCTTGGCCGCTGCTTCTTCAAAATAATATGAAATATCCTTAAAAATGTCATGAGGTCACAATGACATGGCTCTGCAGAGAGCTTTTACTTTGATTGAGATACATGTGTGGAAGCAACAATACTCATAGGTGGAAAACAGCAACAGTTGTATGTTTTGGAGGAACTGACAATGATCAAAAACATGCGGTCGTCACGCACGGCTAAAGTAGAAACCACTTAGCGGATGGAGAAGCTTTTCACTACAGTCTGCCACACTGTAGTGAGCAGTCATGCTCACAAGAAGGGAGTGGACGCAGGATCTCAATATATTCAATATATATCACTGATGTGACATCAAAGTAAGTTTACGTTCAGAACTACTCTCATACATTAGTGTTTAGACCCGAAACATGACTGACAGTGTTATCTCATTTGTGTGTGTGTGTGTGTGTGTGTGTGGGGGGGAGAGAGAGGGAAAGAGGGAGAGAGTGTCACTCAACAATGTCTTGCAAATACATTTTTTTTGTGAATTCCATATTTGATGAGCTGTGGGAGCCGTGTCAAATCACATGAGGAAAGCTGTGAATGGATCTTACCTGAGAGTCTCCAGTCTGCAGTGTGGACTCTGAAGTCCAGCGGAGACCAGCTTCACCCCGGAATCGTGAAGCTCGTTGTCACTTAGGTCGAGCTCTCTCAGACTGGAGGACTGGGAGCTGAGAACTGAGGCCAGAGCTTCACAGCTTCTCTCTGACAGCTGACAGCCACTCAGTCTGCATGAGAATTAGTGATGGAGACAAACAACGACAAACAACTTTAAAATGTTTTCCATTTAGTACTCGCGTCACATTTTGATAAAGCGCTTTTTGTTTTTGCCAGTATAGGTGGTGCTATGCCGAATAGCACAAAATTAGTAGGGCTGACCCAAAAAAAATCAACGCTTCAAAGCTAGAATCATTGCCATGGTAATTAATGCTCAAATCAGCAATCGACGCTTTGTTGTTATTGTTTTTTTCCCCTCCTCTCCTCTCTCTTTCTCTCTCCATAATATCTAACGTGGAGTGTAGCTTTGTGAGACAGTCTCTAGTTTCCTGGCTGGGCGGGTCATTCAGGCCAACACTGTTTTTAACACGGGGAACTCACACCGGCACGCGCCGTGAGAACAAACAAATGCACCCAACAGCCAGCCAGTAGTCACACCTGACGTTGAGCTGTGGTCTGCAGAGTTGTTGTAAACATGAATCTTCGTACACTTCTTTTCTAACCCAGTGTGAGTAACGTTACAAGTGTTCAAGTGAATTCAAGTCCTTTAATTTGTTTATAATGTTATGAATTAGCAGCAGTCACAGATACTAACGTGAACGTGACATTGGATCTGTCTATCACATGGATTTGTTATTACTGACTGGTAGTGAAACTGAAGTTGGCTCCGTCTATCACATGGATGTACATACAGCCAGAGCGCACGTCATATTAGGATTATCAACACGTGGAACATGTTGTTATTATGACGTTAAATTCACAACATTTCGTGGCAAACTGGACTTTTTTTTTGTGTGACTAACCCCACCCCCCCCCCCCAAAAAAAGAAAGAAAAACGAAAAAAATATTGGCGTAGAAGCTTTGATTATGATCGATTTTTTCTCCGCGAAGCGTCAACGCTCTAATAGCTTTTGCACACCAAGTCTGTATTTTCATCCAAAATTGACGCACGGAAAAAAAAGAATACGACCTCATTTATGTCACTCATCTTTGAAACACCAAGTCCGACAATTACGTTCGTAATTTAAGTTTTCGGACGAGGTTCGATTTTCTGCGTTTTTCGCATCAGTCAATAGATTTTTGCGAGCTGGGACCCGTCTGTGTTTTCAGATGACGGATTAAAAAACACGCATATGAAAACAATCGGACTGTGTGTGCAAAGACCTTAACTATGGTATTTGGGACAGCCCTACAAATTAGGCAATAGACTGCCAAGTTCCCAGCAGCCCACTCCCCAAGTTTGAAGTCGATCTGAATAACGGCTCTTGAGATAAACCACATTTTGTGTTGCCAATAGGTGGCGCTATGCCAAATTGCACAAGATTTCGGCACTGCACTCCATCAGGTCCCCCTAAGTGCCATCCCCAAGTATGGTACATTATTATTACAATTTACAATTTAGTTTAATTCAATTAAAGGACTGTATTCTCATGATGCACCATGGATTTCTTACCACCATGACTAGATGCAGCTCATTGGCTATTGTTGTCATTAAATTATCATTAACGATTAACTTAGTCATCTGTTGTTTGCCTAACATTATGTAATTATTGGTGGTTGTGATTGTGAACTTTCACGACACTATGATCACATTTTAATACAGTTAATATATCCAGTTTTATTGTCACCTACAAAGCTTTACTGGAGGCGTTGACCACTGGCAGCAGCCTCAGAAGAGCCTCCTCTGAAGCAGAGTATTTCTTCAGGTCAAACACATCCAGCTTCTCTTCTGATGACAGTAAGATGAAGACCAGAGCCGACCACTGAGCAGGGGAGAGTGTGTCTGTTGAGAGACTGCCTGATCTCAGGTGCTGTTGGATCTCCTCCACTAGAGAATGATCATTCAGCTCATTCAGACAGTGGAACAGATTGATGCTTCTCTCTGCAGACGGTTCCTTCCTGATCTTCTCCTTGATGTACTGGACTATTTTCTGATTGGTCTGTGAGCTACTGGCTGCCTGTGTCAGGATATTCTTTAGGAGCTTCTGATTGGTCGCCAGTGAAAGTCCCAGGAGGAAGCGGAGGAACAAGTCCAGCTGTCCATTTGGACTCTGCAAGGCCTTGTCAATAGCAATCCTGTAGACTTTTGTGGCAGATGTTTTGCTGACCAACATCCTCAGATTTTTGACATTCAGTCGTGGCTTAGGCATTACGTTTGTGTTGCTGTTGTTGAGCGACAGGACCACATGAAGAGCAGCCAGAAACTCCTGCATGCTCAGATGGACAAAGCTGAACATCTTGGAGCTGTCCTTTGGCACATCCTGCTCTTTGAAGATCTCTGTGAACACACCTGAGTACAATGAGGCTTCATTGAAGTCAATGCCACTCTTTTTTAGGTCATCCTCATAGAAGATCAAGTTGCCTTGTTCCAGCTGCTGAAAAGCCAGTTTTGCAAGTGACTCAATCCAGCCTTTACCATCATACTTCTTTTCCGTCTGATCGATCTGAAACAACAAGAATTTGATGTACATCTCAGTCAGGGTCTTGGGCAGGTCTCTGTCACTGGTTTTCAACAGAGCCTTCAGAACTAGAGCAGTGATCCAGCAGAAGACTGGGATGTGGCACATTGTGTGGAGGATTCGTGAAGTCTTGATGTGGGAGATGATGCTGCTGGCCTCCTCATTTGTGCATCTCTTCCTGAAGTACTCCTCTTTCTGTGGGTCATTGAAGCCTCTCACCTCTGTCACCATGTGAACAAACTTTCCAGGGATCTGACTGGCTGCTGCAGGTCGTGTGGTCATCAAGAGGCGAGCAGCGGGAAGCAGTGTGCCGTTGATGAGGTTTGTCAGCAGTACTTCTACTCTGGTTGACGCATCAATAGAGCACTTTTCATTGGCAGTGAAGTCTAGTTGAAGGCGGCTCTCATCCAGACCATCCAACACGAACAGGAGCTTGAAGTTACTCTTGTCATATCTGGTGTTTGGTGACTCCTGCAGTTCTTTGAAGATGTAATTCAGAGCCTCCTTGTTGATGACTTTGGTTGCCGAGATACATTCGTGAATTAGTTCTGCCAAACTAAAACTCTTTCCCTCCCATAAATTCAGCTGGCGGAAGGTGAAGGGGAATATGAGATGGACATCTTGATTGGTCTTTCCTTCACTCCAGTCCAGGATGAACTTGGCCACAAGGAACGTTTTGCCGATTCCTGCAATCCCAGTGGTCAACACTGTTCTTATGGGTCTGTCTTCTCCAGAAGGGTGTTTGAAGATGTCACTGAGTTTGATGGATTCCTCTGTGCCTGCTCTCGTTCTTGATGTCATCTCAATCTGCCATATCTCATGCTGCCTGTGTATGTCACGTCCATATGTGATGTAGAGCCATGTGTAGATATCAACCAGATTCTGATCATTCTCCTCTAACCATCCTACTTGTACCCACTCAAACAGGTCCTTCAAGTGAGGTTGGAGTTCTTGTTGGTACCATGTGATGAGTTGTGGAGGCTCTGTTTTCACCAGCAAATCTGTGTAGAACAAAGTAACATCCATGAAATCTAAACTGCTATAGTTATAACAAGGGTGTGTGTGTGTGTGTGTGTGTGTGTGTGTGTGTGTGTGTGTGTGTGTGTGTGTGTGTGTGCGTGCGTGCGTGCGTGCGTGCGAAGGCTTAAAAAGAAGCAGCAGCATTAGTGCATTACTGAGTCTATGTTCTGGGCTATAGCCTTTCATTTAAGGAATATTGTTCCACAGATTGAACATGTTGTTTAGATGGCTGGGTTGAGCAAAGTGCATTGGTAAATTTATTATTAACAGCTTAGTTGACCAGCTCAGTGGCCTTGTGGTCTGAGTGTCCGCCCTGAGACTGGGAGGTTGTGAGTTCGATCCCCGGCCGAGTCATACCAAAGACTATAAAAATGGGACCCACTGCCTCCCTGCTTGGCACTCAGCATCAAAGGGTTGGAATTGGGGGGTTAGATCACCAAATGATTACCGAGCGCGGCGCTGCTGCCGCTCACCGCTCCCCCAGGGGATGGGTCAAATGCGGAGAACAAATTTCGCACACTCAGGTCTGTGACAATCGTTGGGACTTTACCTTTACCTTTAGTTGTATAAGCGAGGGAAAAAGATTGGATCGGATTGATATCGGTATCGGCAGACACTCAAGATTGTGGTATCGGATCGGATATGGAAAAAGTGGTATCGTGCCATCCCTAACATCAATACAATGTTTTCCTGACTACATGCAGCCTTAGTGGAACAGGCAGGTTGTGATATCAGGCAGTATTCAGATATTGCATTACAAGTAGCCGCTAATTAGTTATGGGTTGCTTCCATTCACAATTTGTTTTAAACACTTATTTTCCAGTGAAGGTTTTTGATGTGTGTGATCTGCGCAGTGCACCTAATATCCGTTAAACGTGAAAACTGAAAATATTTTATTTTTATTTTCAAATATATTTTTTCTGAAAATAAACATTGTTGAAATACTGAATTACTTTATTTGATTTAACAGTCAGTTGTTGACTACAGATGTTAATAGAACTATTAGGCTACTTCAATATACCCTTGTTCGAGGAACTTTTCTTTAACTGGACCACTTTGAATTTTAATTGAATACCCCTGCCTTAAAGGATGGCTTTACCGGTAATCAACCCACTTTGTATCATTAATAATCTCGGTAATATAAGCACATGCGCAGTGTTTACCTCTCTGTGTTTTTTGGAGATCTCCCATTTCCTCCTCTGCTAAAGTGCTCCGTTCTGACGCGTTACGCGACCAAATGGGCTTCCAAATGGTCTCCCAAATGGGCTTGTAAATTGGGTGGACAAACCCTGTTATAGGGCCTGCACCACTGCGTGCACTGGCCAAAAACACCTATGATGCAGGTTATTTCATTCACTGGACGAGTAGACCAGTTACGAGTGGAGCATGTATGGATACAGGGGGTTAGCCTGGTGTATGGGGTCACTGATGGGACAGACTAACTATTCATTAAACAGGGATTTTCATTTTTGACAGTAAGTAAACTACACTTTTATTTACACAAAATTGTGTGATTATTTGATTCCTTGTGTACATTCTGAATGATTACAAGAGGCATGTTGAGATTTGTCCTGATGGACCAATGACAGCATCTAAAAGAGTGTCATACCTAGCAACAGAGTGGACCACACCTCCTCACTAAGATCAACGTTCTTGACCATTACTCTCTCAGAGGTGAGTCACTCTGAGAAGAACTTTCTTAAATCACTCCTAAAATAGAACTGCTTGCTAGGAAGTTTTAGGCCAAGTTAAGACTCAGTTAAGACCTTCCTCATTTTAACAGCCATACTGGCAGCCAGGACGAGCCAGAGAAGAGCTTTACCTTCAGTCTGACTGCTGTCAGTGGGAAGCTGAGGAAGAGGAGCAGACTGTGACTGACTCAAGGAAGCTCTTTTGTTCTCTGAAGACTCCCCGACATCACTGACATCCCCTGAGAGAGAGAGAGAGAGAGAGAGAGAGAGAGAGAGAGAGAGAGAGAGAGAGAGAGAGAGAGAGAGAGAGAGAGACACAGAGAGAGAGAGACACAGAGAGAGAGAGACACAGAGAGAGAGAGACACAGAGAGAGAGAGAGACACAGAGAGAGAGAGAGACACAGAGAGAGAGAGACAGAGAGAGAGACAGAGAGAGATGCAACATAATAAGGACACTTGTGTTTTTGTATTGAGGAATGATAAAGACTACATTATTTGATGGCTTCGGCTGGCGTCTTGCTTCACTATAGTAGCGGGTGCTGGGGATGATGGGTAGGCTAATGTAGCCTTCGCCTATTGTTCAAAACTGGAAAAACAAATCTCTGAATCAAAGGTGAAATAATTAAAATGGATGCCCATGTCATTAACCTATCCTGTATCCTATTGTTGAGTTATCAAAGACACGTTTGTGTTTTTGTGCTGAGAAATGTTAAAGATATGTTAAGACAAGTGTTGGAAGTACTGAAGATGCTATTCAGCTTGCCAGAGAAGGGAGTGAACTCTGTGCCATGGGTGGTCTCCAACTACTGTACATAAAGACTGTCAAATTATACAGTTGTCCTAGAGAGCATACCACTCTCCCTTTTTTCCCAGATTTGTTTTTATCCCATTTCATCCTCCATTAGTGCTAATTTTAATGTATTTATCCTGGTTGCTGCTCCACCCTCTGCTGATCTGGGGAGAGCCGAAACTGGCTCCATGCTTCCTCCGAGACATGGGCAGTAGCCAGCCACTTCTTTTCACCTGACAGGGGAAGCTTCACCGGTAGGACATAGCACGTGGGAGGATCACGCTATTCCAACGAGTTCCCCTCCCTCCAAACAGGCGCCCCGAACGACCAGAGGAGGCACCACTTCAGCGACCATGATATTGCATGTTTTGGTGAGGGGTTCCTATATGAAGGAAACCCCCAGGAGGCACGGGGAGAACATGCAAACGCCACACAGAAAGGCCCTTTTGACGACCCCACCCGGGCGGCAGGCACTCGAGGACATGCGGACGGGCATGCACTCCTTCAGCGCTCACAGCGTCCCAGGTGGGAATCGAACCCAGCATACCACTCTCTGAACCAGCATCCAATGTGAAGTGTGGACCTCACGTTCAATGATCTTCCCCTTGAGAGATTTCTCCGGATTCAATGGCAAGTGGAGTCTAACCACTAGATGAGTGCGCAGGACTGTTTTTTAAATCCCGCTCCTGCCTGCTCCCGCTGGATTTCTGACCATTACCGCCCGTACGGCAACCATTTTAGGGCGTCCTCGTCAGTCAGAGTATAGGCTATCGTTCCTCAGTCTAAAGCGTTGTCAGTTGTCATGTCTCCTATAGTAAACCATGTCGAGTGTGCTCTGAAACACCTTCAGTCCTCACACGAAAACGCTGTCATTCCTCCTGCCTCACTTATCACTCAAACTAGCTGTCAGGCATCACTCCTCACGTCTCACACAAAAACGTTGTCGATCCTCCTGCAGACTAGTTGTCAGACATCACTCAAACTAGCTGTCAGGCATCACTCCTCACGTCTCACACAAAAACGTTGTGGATCCTCCTGCAGACTAGTTGTCAGACATCACTCAAACTAGCTGTCAGGCATCACTCCTCACGTCTCACACAAAAACGTTGTCGATCCTCCTGCAGACTAGTTGTCAGACATCACTCAAACTAGCTGTCAGGCATCACTCCTCACGTCTCACACAAAAACGTTGTGGATCCTCCTGCAGACTAGTTGTCAGACATCACTCAAACTAGCTGTCAGGCATCACTCCTCACGTCTCACACAAAAACGTTGTGGATCCTCCTGCAGACTAGTTGTCAGTCATCACTCAAACTAGCTGTCAGGCATCACTCCTCACGTCTCACACAAAAACGTTGTGGATCCTCCTGCAGACTAGTTGTCAGTCATCACTCAAACTAGCTGTCAGGCATCACTCCTCACGTCTCACACAAAAACGTTGTGGATCCTCCTGCAGACTAGTTGTCAGTCATCACTCAAACTAGCTGTCAGGCATCACTCCTCACGTCTCACACAAAAACGTTGTGGATCCTCCTGCAGACTAGTTGTCAGTCATCACTCAAACTAGCTGTCAGGCATCACTCCTCACGTCTCACACAAAAACGTTGTGGATCCTCCTGCAGACTAGTTGTCAGACATCACTCAAACTAGCTGTCAGGCATCACTCCTCACGTCTCACACAAAAACGTTGTGGATCCTCCTGCAGACTAGTTGTCAGACATCACTCAAACTAGCTGTCAGTCATCACATGAAAACGCTGTCATTCGTTGTTTTTGGTTGTTCTTCCGTGTAGAATGCCTCTGTGAAATGAGCAACAATTTCTTACAACTTCACTTTCGGTTGAGTGATTTTGCCTTCAAAATAAAAGCTTGTTTTTTTTTTTTACAATAGATTAAAGTAGTAATCCATGAGACCCAACATAATTAACATCGTAACACTAAGAGGAACATCTAGTTTAATAATCAAAGATTAAACTAGATGTAACTCTTAGTGTTACTATGTTAATTCTGTGTGGGAGGAGAATTAACATTGTCATTCCAATTAACATTGGAATGACAGCGTTTTCGTGTGAGGACTGAAGGTGTTTCAGAGCACACTCGACATGGTTTACTATATATATAGGAGACATGACAACTGACAACGCTTAGACTGAGGAACGATAGCCTATACTCTGACTGACGAGGATGCCCTAAAATGGTTGCCGTACGCCCGCTCCCACAACGTGTGTCATTGACCTATCTGTTAGGGGACTCCCTCCTCACACATCTATCTGTTAGGGGACTCCCTCCTCACACATCTAGCTGCTGTTAGGGGACTCCCTCCTCACACATCTATCTGTTAGGGGACTCCCTCCTCACACATCTATCTGTTAGGGGACTCCCTCCTCACACATCTAGCTGCTGTTAGGGGACTCCCTCCTCACACATCTAGCTGCTGTTAGGGGACTCCCTCCTCACACATCTATCTGTTAGGGGACTCCCTCCTCACACATCTATCTGTTAGGGGACTCCCTCCTCACACATCTATCTGCTGTTAGGGGACTCCCTCCTCACACATCTATCTGCTGTTAGGGGACTCCCTCCTCACACATCTATCTGTTAGGGGACTCCCTCCTCACACATCTAGCTGCTGTTAGGGGACTCCCTCCTCACACATCTAGCTGCTGTTAGGGGACTCCCTCCTCACACATCTATCTGCAAGCAAGATAGGCTAACAGTTCATGCTATTGTTCCTATAATATAGTATACTTAATTTACGCATATGACCAAAAGGTCGAGGTTTGTCACCTGTCTGCACTTTTCTCTTCCTATGACTTACCTTCTGACAAACTCTGCACTGGATCATTCTTCTTCATCTCCTTCAAAACTCTCTTGGTCACCTCCAGAGAGTTTTCAGGGTAGGTCTGGACCATCAGATCCACTGTGTCCATCCTGTCTGCATTACACAGTCGGCTCTTTGGGATGACTGGGAAGCCTTCCACGATGTCAGCCTGCTGCAGGAGCCACTTGAACTTCTTGAACTCTTCATCGTCCAAATCATCCAGTTCTTTTAGCAGCAGCCGCTTGTTAGATGCCATCCTTGTTGCTCCCTGCAAATCAGAGGTTATTTTCAACTCAATTATGTCATTTCTTCACTGTGATGATTAAAAATGCATCTCAGCTCATGGGGTGTCCTGGTGGCTTTTTGGCTCATGACCACTCAAAACTGAAGACTCAGGTCATGTGACCTCATCAAGGACATGATAAACGTGACAGATTTGCATAAGAGACTAGATGTTGACCAGACGTTGGTAAACTTACACAAATCACTTATCCTGTCACACAGGAAACAATTATATGCTAATATATATATATATATAGAGAGAGAGAGAGAGAGAGAGAGAGAGAGAGAGAGAGAGAGAGAGAGAGAGAGAGAGAGAGAGAGAGAGAGAGAGAGAGAGAGAGAGAGAGAGAGAGAGAGAGAGAGGTAGAGGTTGAAGGAGAGTCAGGTAGGCTGAATTTCTTAACTTTAATTCATATTTTAAAACAAGTACAAAAAAAGACATGCGACCAACACGTTTCGCCTGCTGGCTTCTTCAGGTTCGCTCTAAACACTAGTATGGTCCAGGTGTGTTTAAATTAGGCCATCATTGTGGCTTGTCCAATCGGCAGCATTTTTTAATGAAGTCTATTAGGGATCAAATTGTCACAAGCCAGTTTTGAAATGCTTTATGTCCCTGTAATTTAACTTTAAGGGGAGGAGACGAATGAGTGATGTGACCACCTGAATGGTGTGGGAAAATCCTAATTGAATACAGCTGCGGGCTGATTAGGAGAGCGGGGCTTTTTGCAGTGGGCTGGCGTCCTTCTCTCTCTTTTAAAAGGCAGCCGTGGAGGTGAGAGGGTGTGCAGAATCGGACGCAGGAGACGGATACAGCAGTCCCGGGCAAGACAGCCAAACCTGAGAGTGGACGGGACGTCTGGACAGGAGAGCTACAGAGGGTAGCACAACCCCAGACAGCGCACGGTATCCCGACCCACCACTGCTTGGAGCGCCGACAGCAGTGCGAGAGACTGCCACTGCACAACTACAGAGGGGACGCGTCGTTGAAACGTAGAGGGGTGTTGTTACGACGCACCCCTCTTTAAGCTAAGTACTCGTGACTATCCCACAGTTGCCGTCATTCCTGTTCTCCTGCTTTTTCTACTCGCGTTTTTATCGTTGTGTTGCATTGGACGAGCCGGAACTGTATATTTGAACAATTAGCACTGTACTTTTATCAGAATCAGAATCAGAATCAGAAAGACTTTAATGATCCCCGGGGGGAAATTGGGACAAGTTACAGTAGCTCGCTCACAGAACACACATAGCATAAAAATAAATAAAAATGAACCGTAGTAAATGCAATATTAAGCAAATAAGCAGAAAAACACAACATAGCATAGAATAACTAGTAAATGCGATAGAAGCAAAAAGCAAAAAATAAGTAGAATGTCTAAGTAGCAAAATACAAATACGTAGAGTAAGTATAGTATACATTCCGTGTCAATTATCATTATTGCACGTGACATATTGCACATATTGCACATATTGCACGTGATTTATATTAAGTCGGCTTGCCCTATACGTTACACATGGCTCAGCCAGGCACAGTTAACCTATCGGCTGGCTCAGTCTCAGGGAGACTGAGCGTCTCCGAGGTGCTCTTTTAAGAGAGGCATTAAATAGACCAATGGCCACAGGCAGGAATGATTTCCTGTGCCTCTCCGTATTGCATCTAGGTGGAATCAGTCTCTCACTGAACGTACTCCTGTGTTTGACTAGCACGTCGTGGAGTGGGTGCGAGTCATTGTTCATGATGGAGCGTAGCCTGGACAACGTTCTCTTCTCTGACACCGCAGTCAGAGAGCCCAGATCCAGCCTCACAATGTCCCTGGCCTTACGGATCAGTTTGTTGAGTCTGTTGGCATCCGCTGCCTTCAGCCTGCTGCCCCAGCACACAATAGCATACAGAATGCACTAGCCACTACCGACTCATAGAACATCCTCAGCATGGTCCGGCAGACGTTGCAGGACCTCAGCCGTCTCAGAAAGTAGAGACTGCTTTGCCCCTTCTTGTAGAGTGCATCAGAGTTCTTAGCCCAGTCTAGTTTATTGTCAATGTACACTCCAAGGTACTTGTAATCCTCCACTATGTCAACACTGACCCCGTGGATTGAGACAGGGGTCACCGGAGCCTTGACCCTCCTCAGGTCCACCACTAGCTCCTTTGTCTTAGGGAAGACCTCCCGGTCTGTATCTACCTCGGCCCAGCCCAACCAAACTCCCTGTGTTTCTCATGCACTTTAGTGGCTTGCCCAACCAAACTCCCTGTGTTTCTCATGCACTTTAGTGGCTTGCCCAACCAAACTCCCTTCGGTTTTTCTGCACTTTAGTGGCTTGCTCAACCAAACCCCCTTTGGTTTTTTCAGCACTTTAGTGGCTTGTCGTGGGGGCCAAGAACTGTCTCATTGGAGTGGATCCCCGCACCTGCACAGTGTGTAGTACAATTGGAGCGTGGAGCCTTGCCCCCCCCCCCCTTCAACTTTCTAGCTTACAAAGCCGAATACCCAAGAGGTTCTTAAATGTGTGGACTTGCAGTGTCAAGTGTGGAATGTTCTGACCACCCACTACCATCTCCCTTGGGAGCCTGGGTCTCTACCCAGTCAAGTGACTGTTACTCATTATTCCCTCTTTAGTTCCCCTGGAGGTGTTTGGAGTGAGGATCAAGCGGGCCCTACGGAGGACATTTGGGAGAAATACCATTATACCTGGACTGAGGGGGTGCTGGGGTTTTACCATTTTTTTTCTATCATTCTGTTATAAATAAAGATTATTGTGTATCCAACTCTTGTCCATGTCTGGTGGTTCTGGGTGGCTCCCCATTCGTATGCTTAGTTGTGGTGCGAACACTTGTTGGTCACCGGTCACAAAATCAACATAACAATATAGTACAAAATAGGTACAAGTTACATGCATGATGGATACAAAAGAACAACCTCACAGGTAAATAGGAACTAGAACAATGAAGCTGCTTTACATCAAACACCTATCTCTGCTAAAGGAGGGGGAGGGAGAGTAGTGAGAGGGGAGGAGGGAGTGTCAGCTGCCTTCTTCACCCTAATCAGGTGCAATTATCTGTAAGCAGAAGATATCAATTAGGTCAGTCATAAAAAGGTGAACAGTCATCATTAAGAATACACCTTACATATTACAACAAAGAGGAACTCAGATCCAAAGTTTCATTTGAGGCCACGGACAGAAACACCATCTTGCATGCCTTAAGCCATCGTCCAAAACAAATCTAAAGCTGAAGAGATGGGATGTAGATTCACTCAGAGAGGTTACAGGAAGGAAACCATTGGGAGTGCTTATAATAGAGCCAAAGAAAAAGGTTGAGAAGTACTATTAGAACCAGTCCCTCATAGGCAAAATGAAAATCCTATTACATTTGTTTCTGAATATAGCCATATATCTAAATAAGTAAAAACCATTATCAGAAAACTTTGGAATATCTTAAAGTTGTGACCCTAATTTACAAGGAATCACAAGGTCTAGCCCTAGGTTTTGTTTTAAGAGAGGCAGGAACATCAGAGATGCTGTGGTTTTCTTCCATGTACAGAGAGTCCATCCCCTCCACAAATTGGCTGACTAAGGAGGTATATGGAAATTACAGATGTGGAAGATGCATTGTTCAAACACACATGACACTAAGACATTCTATCACCCTCAAACAGGTGTAAAATACAAAATCAAGGAGTTCATAAACTGCATGTCAACACATGTTGTTTATATGTTAAAGTGTCCATGTGGTCTGATATATAAACTAAGCGTCACCTTAAGTTGAGAATAGCAGAACACAAAGCTGCCATTAGAAATGGAAACATGGATTGTGCCATTGCCAGACACTACAGAGATAGAAACCATGGCTCTGCTGCCTCTCTTAAATGTGTTGGGATAGAGAGGCTTCTTCCTAATCCAAGGGGAGGAAATCCAGTCCAAAAATGGCTACAAAGAGAGACATATTGGATCTTTACTTTAAACTCTATGGAACCACATGGCCTCAATCCAACTTTGGATCTGAGTTCCTCTTTGTTGTAATATGTAAGGTGTATTCTTAATGATGACTGTTCACCTTTTTATGACTCTGACCTAATTGATATCTTCTGCTTACAGATAATTGCACCTGATTAGGGTGAAGAAGGCAGCTGACACTCCCTCCTCCCCTCTCACTACCCTCCCTCCCCCTCCTTTAGCAGAGATAGGTGTTTGATGTAAAGCAGCTTCATTGTTCTAGTTCCTATTTACCTGTGAGGTTGTTCTTTTGTATCCATCATGCATGTAACTTGTATGTAACCTATTTGTACTATATTGTTATGTTGATTTGATCCTTAATAGACTTCATTAAAAAAATGCTGCTGATTGGACAAGCAACACTGATGGCCTAATTTAAACACACCTGGACCATACTAGTGTTTAGAGCGAACCTGAAGAAGCCAGCAGGCGAAACGTGTTGGTCGCATGTCTTTTTTTGTACTTGTTTTAAAATATGAATTCAAGTGAAGAACTTCAGTCTACCTGTGTGCGGTGACTCTCCTTCAACTACTCATCTGATGTTCCCTGGCATCACCTGCACCAGGAATTAAAGGCTGACAGCACTGCACATTTTCATTTGAGCTCACATACCTCTGAAGGGGTTCAGGAAAGGTCAGCCACCAATATTGGACAATCTAGGGAGCCGTAGTCAGCGCTGCTCATTTTCAGTGTGAAAGCCTAGTGGAAAAAAATACACAGGACTTGTTAATAATGCAATTAGTAAATGTGTTTTGATGCCATATATACAGGATCACTTTGTTACACTCAATACTACATGTATGTTTCCTCAGCATGGTCAGAACAGAGGGTGCTTCCCAGTTTTCACTTCCTTTATTTCTGTCAACTGTTAAATATCTTTTTCCTTTCTTTATTGGTAAATTGGTAAATGGAGAAAGCAGCAAAAGCCAACAGGGTGTGGCTGCCTCAGAAGTCCTCAAACAGTAGAACTCTCTGGCTGCTCCAGCCCAACACATTCCCACAGTCAAGTTCTCAAACAGAAGAACTCTCTGGCTGCTCCAGCACAACACATTCCCACAGTCAAGTCCTCAAACAGTAGAACTCTCTAGCTGCTCCAGCACAACACATTCTCACAGCCAAGTCCTCAAACAGTAGAACTATCTGGCTGCTCCAGCACAACACATTCTCACTGCCAAGTCCTCAAACTAGGGATGTCGACGGTTAACCGTTAACCGGTTAACCGCCGAGAACGTCTTTGGTCGGTTAAGCATGTCGGTTAAACGGTCAATTTCCATGTTCATTTGCATATAACAGTGTTGGCAATGTGGCGATTTCCCCCCCTCCTTCGTGGTCAGCAATGTAACATAAGTATATTAAACGATGGGGCAAGTGTTAATCAAGCTAGATTTGGAAATAAACACATGGTTAATGTTGATTTTATCTACCTGATGTCTGATCAAACGCATTCCGCCGCGAAGCACACACACAGCTGAACACCTGCTGCAGTCACAGTGAAGTGAGTGCACTGACTGCCCCGCCCCTCTGCTGCTCCTGTCTGAGCACACAGCTCAGATGTGCTCGGTGACCATTTCAGAATGATTAACACACACCCAGCGAAACAATCAGCTAATACATGTTCTATAGTTTTGTTAACTCCGTGTGTGCTGTCATTACTTTTTCTTCACTGTCTCATTCGATCTAACTCTCTCCCTCCCTCTCTGCAGTGCATGTTAATCATGCACACGCATGCATACGCTCGCACTCAATGATGAAACAGTAGTTTTTACCGTGTTAGAAAAATGCAGACATGAAGCGGTCGAATTGACGATTGAAAATTATCAATTAACGTTAGTCTTTACTGTCCAACACATGGCAGTTCGGATAAATTGTTTCACAACAAGAGACTGCGTGCGGAGTGCGGACTCGTCTTTATGTTGTGGAGCCCTGCAAGACACAGAGAGCACAGCCCTCGTCTCGTGTGTGAAGAGAGAGGGAGAACGGGTGAGACAGAAGCAAACTATTTTTTGCAGATCTCAAAAGCAGGTAAACCACTGTGGGATTAGTGCTACTATTGCTAAAAGAGAAGATACTGTAGTGATGCGCACTTTGTCAGTGCGCCCTCGCCTGCAGCCTGGGCTGTCGTCCGCTCAAACAGTACTTCACGGGGCGGCTGCGTGTCAATTGACGTGTCCTTAACTCATTGAGTGCCAGCCACTTTTGGAGAACGGACGCTCCCAGTGCCAGAGTTTCAGAGCATTTTCAGTGATTTCTCGAGGCCCACAGAATATTGTGTGATATTACTATGTAAACACCGAACACGCACAAAGAACGAGGAGACTCTATTGTATCATCAGCAAAAAAAAGTTTATTGATACCATTTTCCGTTCTTTAGTTATCAGCCGGAGAAGATAGGTTGTTTTCACCAAAAACAGACGTTTCAAATTAGAAGCTGAGATAATCAGCCTTTTGTGAAATGAAGCATTTCAAGCACATTCACTGACTCTGAAGCTAATATTTTCTGATGTAGTGACGTGGTGTAGTTGTGTGGTGCCCTGCGTGCCCCACCCCCCTCTCCCACCCCCCTCAGCTGCAAACTCCTCCCCACACTAACACACAGCCTAACACGCACCCAGCGTCTATTTTCGGAGCGCTCCGTTTTTGTGCGCCGGCTCCCAGCGCGACACCGAAAAGCCAAACCGGACTGCTGAGAATGGTTTGGCCCTTCGGCGTCGGGTGCTGCTTTTCTGGCGGGTAATCGTGTGGAGAAACTATGCAGCAGAGACAGAGGGGCTGAGTTGTGGGAGCGGATTGACTGCTGTTCGCAGCTAACGTTAGCTCCAGCCAGAGCAATCTATACGGCTCTGGCTCCAGCATTGGTTTCTGTTTCATCACGGGGCTTCTTCTGCTGTTTTTCCTCACCTTTCTCTAATCTGGAGAGCACTGTCGCCACCTAATGGGTCCGTAAAATAGGTTATACACCTTCAATAGCTACAATATTTTTACAGGAGATGCACGAGGCTTTGATCCACGTCCCACCGTCAAAAAACGCATTTGACGCCGATCGACGTCATTGGCACTCAACGTTACTATTTGATTTGACGCCGATCGACGTCATTGGCACTCAATGAGTTAATATGCAAAGCGTGCAGCTCTAAGCAGTATAGCCTATCGGAGGAATGTTTTTGTTTAGATGGCTGGAGGATTCAACTTGTCTTCTCGTTTTGTTAATGTGTTTTTTTCTGCTTGTAGATGTAAAAATAAACGCTTTCTAATGAAAAAAATCAAGCATTTGTTGTGGTAATGGTTTAATGGGGCACAGACAGTAAAATAGCGCATTTTAATCTTCTCGGTTAACCGACAATTGTCGGCTAATGAGGGTCCTCATCTGCATTTCTGGGGTCATAGGTCAAGTAATTGATTATTGTTTTGCCCCCAAAAAAGACTTTAACGTATACATATTTAATAAGCGCATTGCCACTTTTCAACCTATATCTCATTTGGCTGGACAGTCAAAAAACTTTAAAGCCATTTTTCTCAGTTTCAGTGTTGGCGTAGTTACTGCGGTTATGATTTGTAGGGCAGAATAGCCCCCCCCCCCTTGGTGGTTGGTTAGGGGTTAGGTTTGGGGCTAGGTCAAGCCAGTCTCTTCCACAATCTTCTTCTTATGCTCCAGAGCAGGGTAGGAAATTCACTCCCCCCCCCCTCCCTCCCCATGGAATATGTTTTGGGGGCATTTTGGATAAATTCCAGGGCAATTTTTTTAAACAAATGTTGGGAAATACCTTATCATAGTTTGTCTATGTTGCATGACAGACCAATATTCAATAACTCGTATCCAAACTTATTTTATTTCTAAAAGTAAGCAAAAACACTAAACAGTTTTCATTGAAACAAGCTGAAAAAGTTCGGCCTATATCCTTATTTCTCTACTCTTTCTGTTACATGAGGCAATAGAGTCTATGTGCTCCTGCAACAGGGGTAGTGCTGCATCTATCTCTGGGTCTGAGACGCTTCCACCCAGCCGGCTGGTTATGGCAGGGAACCGTTCACATGGCCAGTGATGGATTCAGTCTTCCCCAGTCAGTAAGGACTTTGTGATCAGACGACACGGGAGGCGCAGCCCATTTTTCGAACCGCTCTAACCTGTCACTCAAGCTGTGTTCACACCAAGATATTTATTTTTCTCTCTGTCGCTTGATTCAACCCGGAATCGCTCTGTCGCTCTGTTTAATTAAATCGCTCATCAACAGGCACACGAATTGACGGACATGTGGGGACTATAACGTTACGCACTGTCATGCTGTTTGTCCACTACGAGCCCCCGTCGTTGTTTACAAGCTAAGCCTATCAGCGTGCTCCTAATGCGAGCTCCATACCGGTAGTACAGACTTCACTTCATGTCAGCTGTCAGCCTGTCAATGTGGTTTGTTGCCACACAATAAACCAGCGGTTTGTTCCAAGCCAGTGTGATCCTTTACTCGCTCTCACACGGCAGCCAATCAGCGTTGAACAGCGAGCGACTGATGCCAGCGTATTTTCGCTCAAGTTGGGATATTTCATCTCGGGCGACGAGCGTATTTTCTCCCTATCGCTCTGTCTCTGCCGCTCGGACGCCCAGCGATTTTTCTCCCGGGCGAATATACGCTCAATCGCTCGTTTGCATTGACTTTGTATGTAAACTCGATAGGTCGGTGTGAACGCAGCTTCATTCAATTTCAACCCGCCTTCAAAAACCAGCTGTGGCTGTGAAGTGGCACAGACTCATTTACAGTATGTAGTATGCAGAGTGCAGCGATTCAGAATCACTTTTATCGCCACTGTTAAATAGGCAGTGAATTTACGGTACATGAATTTACAGTCTGAGTAAAATATGAGTTGAATTGAATGTACATGAAATTTACTGTCTAAGTTAAATAGGCATTAAATAAGCAGTGAATTTATGAATTTACAGTCCCAGTTAAACAGGAATTACATTAGATATCAGTTCCAGTTTTAGGTGGGGGGTTCAGCTGAGTTCAGGAGGTAGTGGGTTTGCGGGGGGGTGTTGGTGAGGTCCTTGGCGGAAGGGGTTTCCGGGCCTTGTTGGTGAGGCTGATGGCGGTTGGGAAGAAGCTGGTCTTGTGGCGGGTGGTTCTGGTCTTGGCAGACCTCAGTCTCTTGCTGTGGGGGAGTGTCTTAAAGAGTTTGTGGCCAGGGTGGGAGGGGTCGGCCATGATCTTGCGAGACCGCTAAAGTGTCCTGGCTGCATGCAGGTCCTGGAGGGATGGCAGGTTGCATCCAATTATCTTCTCAGCACAGCGGATGATGCGCTGAAGTCTGTTAGTGTCTTTGAGAGTGGCAGCAGCATACCAGACGGTGATGGAGGAGGTGAGGATGGACTCAACGATGGAGGTGTAAAAGTGAATTTCTTCAGCTGCTGCACAAAGTACATCCTCTGCTGTGCCTTCTTGGTGAGAGCTCTGATGTTCAGCTCCCATTTTAGGTCCTGGCTGATGATGGTCCCCAGAACTCCACAGTGTTGACTGGGGAGTCACCCAGGGTGATGGGGAAAGGTGGTGCTTTGTTCCTCCTGTAATCCACAAACATCTCCATTGTCCATGTAAAACCATTGAAAATGGGTTATTTGAGTACCCTGACCTGGTCTATTCATTTTTTTTGTCCTTTTTTTACATTATTAAGACTGAATGTTGGTGAAATTATCTCTGTCTTTTCCTGTTGGCAAAAGGAAAAGATTTGATAACATCCAGAAATACCCATTGTAATAGGTGAGCACATCAATAAACTATGGGCCCTATCGTTCTACGGCGCTATCGTTTGCGCTGCGTTTGCGCGTCTCTTATTGCTATCTTCCCAGCGTCTAAGCTTTCGTCTGCCTCCACCGTCCAGTTTTGTGCTGTGATGACACAGGTGTAGGCGTGGCCCAGGCGTGTCGGTGGGCCTCTAGCCTATCATGTGTCTCGCACAAGTGTCATTTAGCGCTGTGGGGAAGATACCGTCAAGTCAAGTCAAGTCAAGTTTATTTGTATAGCACATTTCATACACAGAGGCAATTCAAAGTGCTTCACATAAAATGGTTGACAGGAAAATAAAAGAATAAAAGAAGAGAATAAATGGACATTTAAAAGCATCACAACAAAACTTTAAAAAAGAGTATAAAAAGTGCATTAAGCAACAGGCGCAGTAGTTGCAAAAAGAGCTAAAAACTTATAGAGGACTCATTTGGTTTGCATAATAGAATAAATCAATTTATCTATATTGAGTCCCCCGACATCATGACTATATAAGAAACATGACTACTGTACACACACAAAACTCAGGTCTGGGTACGGTGTCCTCTTTTCCCCGTCGATATGTGCCGAGCGCAAAGAGAGGTTTGGGAGTTGCCCGTTCCAAAATAGGCGTTCCAGCGCAATGTGATAGAAAAAGGGGCCGTGGGTGCTCTCAATTTTAACACCAGGAAATAGCTGGTCTTAGCGCAAACGCAGATGTGCACCTGAGCGCAGACAGTCTCCACATCTCCGTGCAGTGCAGGAAATCCTTGCTTGGATCCATTTACGCACGGCATGGATGTCACTCTCCACTCGCGCCTGCGTTTGTGGTGTGAGGTAACAATAGATTGCTTTTGAGAAAGTTGTGACGGTGTTGTGCCAAGCTGCCTCTCCCCACCCTGGCCGGCCCGAAACACCCAGGGTACCGACCCACACCCACTCCACCACCAAGCCTGCATACCCGTCCAGCTCCCACCTTCTCGGGGTAAACCACCCTCCAGCACCCGGCGCACACAGACTCCCGCCCCGCCATCCCCTCGTTCCCCTAATCCAATTCAAAACGCATCATTTTTTCGCACAACACCTGTGCCCGGCCAGTACAGTAACCTCTGTGTGTGTGTGTGTGTGTGTGTGTGTGACGTACAATGTGTGTGTGTGTGTGTGTGTCTCTCTCTCTCAGCCTCTGTCTCTCAGTATCTGTCTGTGTGTGTGTGTGTGTGTGTGTGTGTGTGTGTGTGTGTGTGTGTGTCAACACAGATCGCGCAAAATTGCAGTTCAGAAGGCCCGCAAAACCGGCAGCCTCACCACATAAATTGCTTTCACACACAGCCAAGCAGCACCGCCACATTCCCATCCTGGGGTGTGCTTTCAGGTGACCGCCACCGCTCCCGGATTGAAAGGCAAGCAGAGGCATTTCCACCCAGCTCCTCCTAGCCCAAATTAATATTTTCATAGGTTAGTGTAGCCTAGGCTACTGTATGATGAACGAATTCATTCAACAACCAAACATCGCCGATGTACGCCAGCCAACGTGCTGCGGTCATTAAGGATCAAAGTGATAAAACACGAAAGTGTTGTCCACATGCAGCATGGTAACAAGGCTTTCAATATTCATCTGATCGACTTTATGGATCACAGATGCACCATCATGTAGCCTATTATGTACAAGGCTAATTCTTATCTTTTGGTTCCAGTTTTTTGTAAAGCAAATTATTCCCATGAAGTAGCCTAATTAGCGTCCTTTCTGAAATACGACGCCCGCATATCAAACAGCTGCAGTCTGCATAATGTTGGTTGGGGGAATAGCTAGGCTATATATCTCTCTCTCTCTCTCTCTCTCTCTCTCTCTCTCTCTCTCTCTCTCTCTCTCTGTCTGAGAGGCATCAGCTCTACCGACTGACCTGATTCCACAGTCTGGTTAGCTCAGTTGAGATCCTGACTAACAACTGTGGATTCTCACCTGAAACAACTCTTGAATGTATTTGTTGGGTATATTTAGGCCCAGACGGAATCTGCGCACGCAGAACTCTGCAGAAAATTCTGCAGATTTCCCCCTCCTGTGTTAAAAGTTGATGTATCTCTTGTTATAAGCCAAAAGATCTGTATTTGTATTATTTTTTATGGCCCGATGTCACTTTTGTGACGTCGGCCTGCCGACCGATACCACGCCACCCCCCCACACACAGACTCGGCATAGCGCCACCTACTGGCAAACACAAAAAGTGGTTTATCTCGAGAACCGTCTGTCCGATCGACATCAAATTTGGGGAGTGTGCTTAGGGGGACCTGATGGAGTGCAGTGCCGAACTGTGTGCAATTCTGTATAGCGCTACCTACTGGCAAACACAAAAAGCGGTTTATATCGAGAACCGTTTGTCCGATCGACTTCAAACTTGGGCTGAGGGGCATAGCGCCACCTAGTGACAAACACCAAAAAACAGTTTATCTCGATAACCATTCGTCGGATCGACTTCAAACATGGCAGTGCGCTAAGGGGGACCTAGTCCCGCTTGCCAGCCTCCCCTCGCTACCGTGAGATGAGTTTGGCGGCGCAGATCTCCATAGTGTGATGGTGATGGGCGGCGCTTGGCGGCAGTGCCCTTGGAAAATAGTTTCCAACAATCCAACTTGCCATTTTCAGCATGTAGCAACGAGCTAGCGTGTAGGTTTCTGCCATTAGCTTGCTAGCTACTTAGCGTTGTTGTTTTCACTGAGGCGGCAGGGCACTATTTACAACGACACACAGGGAGGAGGGAGCGGAAGCCGCTCTGATTGACATGGTCGGAGCCAATGACAGAGCTTGTAATAAGCGGGGAGGGGACATCCGGCAGCGACTGAAACAGTCGCTCCAATGGGGAGCAGCTGTAGAGCAGAGGAGGGCTTATCCCAGTAGCCTGTTTGCATGAGAGACATGGAATCCTGACGAGAAAACGTGTGTAGCTTTCATACTCTGTGCGGTTTCTGCTCGCGGAAGTGAGTGGGAGTCTTGAAAACTCCACTTTGTCTGCCTAGCCGCGTCCGCGTAGTTACAAAATTCAAGGTGTGCACGGCCAGGCGAAAACCGTCCACACAGGAGGCTGATTTGACGTCACTTTTCCGCACGGACACTCGCGGTCCTCGCCGATGCGGGAAGCATAATTTCAGCTTAAGGGGGACCTGACAGATACATACACACACACACACACACACACACACACACACACACAGTCAAAAGCAGAGAGTCTAACGCCCCGGTGTTTACCTTTTTTGGGGGGGTGTCTCCCCAATTGTACTTGGCCAATTGCCAATTCCCCCTGCTACACCCCCCTCTGCCAATCTTGGGAGAATTGCAGACTAGCACATGCTTCCTCTGATACATGTGCAGTTGCCGGCAGGACGTAGCACGTGGGAGGATCACGTATTCCCACCAGCGAGTCCCCCCCAAAGATCAAAGATCAGATTTACACCCAAGGAGCTGTGGAAGAATCTGCACTGCTTACTGGGGGGAGTGGTTTTCCTGCTTGCGGTGTTAGCCCTTGTTCACACAGGACGCCGAACGTAAGCAGAACTGAAGCTTGAAGCAGGCACAAGCTGAACGTACGCCTTACCGTAGCGCAAAGAGAGGTTTGGGAGTTGCCGTTCCAAAATAGGCATTCCAGCGCATGTATCAGAAAAAATCGCCTTGGGTGCTTTCAATTTTAACGCCAGGAAATAGCTGGTCTTAGCGCAAACGCAGACATACGCCTGAGCGCAGACAGTCTCCACATCTCCGTGCAGTGCAGGAAATCCTTGCTTGGATCCATTTACGCACGGCATGGATGTCACTCTCTGTCTCTCGCCTGCACACACTCTTCTCTCCTCGGAATTCCCAACCCGATCTCCCAAAAAACTGTAAAATAGCAACGTTTGTGGAGCAACTTTGCTATTTTACAATTTCCGCTCCGAAATTTGTATAATGGTAACGTACTGCCAAGTTGATTTTCAACTATAGCCTACATTGCAGAAAAAACACACCTTGATTTAAAAATGAGAATTCGCTCACACAGCTGTTAATGCATGCAGAGAAGCTTCATTATAACAGCCTGTTTGTTTGCATCTCTACCTGGAGCGCTTTGTGAGGAGAAATAAAAAGCTATCAGGTCAGTAATCAGCTGATAGGGCTACAGCCTGCACTGCATCGCTTCCCCATTCACTGTCTGACTGCATTAGCTCTGCAGTTAGCCGCGTAGCCTGCAACAAGCTAGAAAACTTTCTGTTCAACAAGTTAACATTAGTTGCTCTTCTAGCAGACAACACAGTACTGTGGAACAAGCAAAGGCTTACCAGATTGTTGTAATACGTGCTATGTGTCCCGTAATCCATACTACCTTAAAGTTTAATATTTTAAAAGTGGAACGTAACGTTGCTGACGTAATTCAGCAACAATTGTCACAATCTCACTTGCGGTTTATTGGTTTTGCGTTCAAAATAAAAGCATGATAAAGTTTGTTTTTTACAATAAACATTAAAGTAGTAATCTATGAGACCCAACATAATGAACATAAGAACACGAGGAACCTCTACTTTAATGTTTGAATGAAAATAGACAAGCAGAACAAATACAAAGGAGATGTACAGATATGTGGTTTAAATGGTAAATTGTTTAAATGATTCATAGCATAGGTAACTTACTTCTTTATTTAATGGGAAACTTTATTTCCTTATTTAATGCAGGGACGGCTGGTATCAATGGGCTAGGGGAGCTAAGCCCTCCCTATCATTTCCAATAAAATGAGAAAAGTATTATTATTATTTATTCTTTACATAAATTATATCAAACAAACTTAGGATTGGTTGTTTATGTTGGTGGAAGCTATAGAGCAGCAACAGCGCCATCTGTAGTCACAAGAAAATCATCAAAATGGGCTAGCTTTGTCCAGCCCAAAGACACTAGTGTCAGGCTTCAATCACCTTCGTTATAAGTGATTAAGTGTCTGGCATGCCGCCGTCTACGGCCCGTTTGGGCTAAACTCGTTCAGCCCAGTGGTTCAGCCCACCAGGACCA
>NC_139633.1:33535914-33620914 GCF_964638095.1 Poromitra crassiceps | reverse complement strand
AGTTAATGGGTAGTTACGTAAGAACAGTCTATTAGTTACCATTAGGGCTGGCACGGATCACGGATAATCCGTGACCCTTACGGATCAGCCCCCACGGTTCGGCACACGGTTCGGAACGTCGTTGTCCCACTTTTAGGCTACGTTAACAAATCAATGCGCATTGCAAAAGCCAGCAGGAAAAAACACAGCAGCAGTGAGCGTTTGAACATTTAACGTCAATTTCAGATGTTGAGGACGGATTGACATTACGTGGGTTATTATATTATGTATTATTATTTCAGCAGGCCTTCCTCTCTGCCGAGCTCGGAGCCGTCATCGCTGCTTTGCTGTGGGGGGGAAGCAACAGGGTAGGGCTGCAACAACTAATCGATTAAATCGATTAAAATCGATTATTAAATTCGTTGGCAACGAATTTGATTATCGATTCGTTGGCTTTTTGGCAAAAAAAAAAAAAATTTTTTTTTTTTTTTTTTTCATATTTCATTTGAGTTAAATTCAGATTATTGAAACTGGATTAGCCTGACCAGTTCTACTTGTTTAACAAGCTGAAGCATATGCTCTGCCTGTAATTCAAGAGAAGTCTGCCTTTTAATTTCATATTTAATTTTAGTTCAATTCAGATGATTGAAACTGGATTAGCATGGCCCCAGTTTAATTAAAAGTTATGACCAGTTTAACTAAAAATCATATAGCCTGCCTGTGATTCCTTTTTATTTCATATTAGAGAGAGCAAGTGAAGTGGTGAAGGGCTAAAGGAAGTAGGCAGTGAAGGAGAGAGGAAGTGAAGTGGTGAAGGGCTAAAGGAAGTAGGCAGTGAAGGAGAGAGGAAGTGAAGTGGTGAAGGGCTAAAGGAAGTAGGCAGTGAAGGAGAGAGGAAGTGAAGTGGTGAAGGGCTAAAGGAAGTAGGCAGTGAAGGAGAGAGGAAGTGAAGTGGTGAAGGGCTAAAGGAAGTAGGCAGTGAAGGAGAGAGGAAGTGAAGTGGTGTTGGTGAAGTGTTCATGTTCTTGAGTAAATAAAAACAGTTTTCTACAATTTAACTTGGTTGTGGTTTCCCCCTTTTTGTATGCAAGTTTGAAGTGTTCTAATATAAACCACTAATGAATACAGTATAAACAAGAATGTTTTGATGCAGACTTATGTTGCAGGGACTACTAGAATCATCGTAATGTTGGAATTGTATGCATCAAAGGGTTAAATCGAGCATTTCTGAGCGATTTCAATATATCCGATTAATCGATTAATCGACAACTAACCCTACTGATTAATCGATTATCAAAATAATCGTTAGTTGCAGCCCTACAACAGGGCAAGGCTGGGTTAGACCTAGGGCTGGACCATGTATATATACTCAATGTGTCACGGCTTGTTCCACGTGGGATGTAGTAAATGACTATATTGTGAACATAGAGTATAAACGTTAAAGTGTTGTTTTTAAGCTGCTGGCATGAGACTGGCTTCAGCGTTTCTCTTCTCTTGCTCTCTCCCTCTCAGTCAGACACAAAGAAAATCACATGCATACGTCAAACACACTCGCCCGTGCTACATAACGTCACAGACAGAAGAAAGAACTGTACAACAGTGATGAACAGTCACTGATGATGACTATGTAACATCACAGACAGAAGAAAGAACTGTACAACAGTGATGAACAGTCACTGATGATGACTATGTAACATCACAGACAGAAGAAAGAACTGTACAACAGTGATGAACAGTCACTGATGATGACTATGTAACGTCACAGACAGAAGAAAGAACTGTACAACACTGATGAACAGTCACTGATGATGACTATGTAACATCACAGACAGAAGAAAGAACTGTACAACACTGATGAACAGTCACTGATGATGACTATGTAACGTCACAGACAGAAGAAAGAACTGTACAACACTGATGAACAGTCACTGATGATGACTATGTAACGTCACAGACAGAAGAAAGAACTGTACAACACTGATGAACAGTCACTGATGATGACTATGTAACGTCACAGACAGAAGAAAGAACTGTACAACACTGACGAACAGTCACTGATGATGACTATGTAACATCACAGACAGAAGAAAGAACTGTACAACACTGATGAACAGTCACTGATGATGACGGAATCTGAACTTGCATCACTGCACTTCTGTTGGCTGCTTCATGCTAAAAGCCTATGTGCAATTACCTTGAATAAATACTATTTTGTTGAATTTAACTTGGTTGTGATTAGGGCTGGGACGGATCAGAAAACCCACGGATCGGATCGCGTGACGGATTTTGAGCCACGGATCACGGATTTTTCGGATCAGCAAAAAAAAAATATATAGGCTATATCAGATTTTTTCTCTCAAAATTAGATTTTCGATTTGAATTTTTAATACTATTATACTTCTCTAACCATTTGTTGCCCTGCACAGCTCAAAAAATATTTTTTTCTCATGACACAATTTATGCTTTTACTCTGAAGGCAAAACAACCCAACTTCCTGTTTTAGGTGGCACTGCGCCTAACTTCCTGGCTGTTGCGTGCTAACGTAGTCACATGACACGGGTACAGACGAGACCGGGTGAGTCTGGAAACATAACGTTGATGCTACGTTAAGCTACTCGGTGTCCCCACGTGTTGTTTTGTTATGTGTCCAAGGCAACATTTCACCGTCCGGTGATGTGTTCGTGAAACGTGTGCGCGTGTGTGTGTGTGTGCGTGTTGTGGCTCTGGCTATCTTGTGCAGCGCGCAACATGCTGCTCGCATTCCTGTGCTTTTTCAGAGGTGTTGAAATAAGTTTGTGTGACGCTGTCTTTAGTAGCCACTAGCCACAGCCTTCAGATATACTTTACAGCGAAGGGTTGAGGAAGCTCACTTGTGCATGCCATGATGATGCCTGTCTGTGTCTGGCTGCGCTGCAGGCGTTCTCATACACTAACGTTAAACGTTAAATGAAACAAACGGGGGGGGGGGGGGGGTCCGCGGACCACGACGTTCCGAACCGTGTGCCGAACCGTGGGGGCTGATCCGTACGGGTCACGGATTATCCGTGATCCGTCCCAGCCCTAGTTGTGATTCCCCCCTTTTTTGCATGCAAGTTTAAAATGGTTACAATAGAAACCACTATGACAGTGCTGACCAATTTGGGGCTGCGGGCCAAGTTTGGCCCACGCTCTGTTTGTTTTGGCCCGCCACGGATTTGGGAAACAAAATGTTTTTTTTTTCTTTCCCCGATTTCCCCCCCCATTTTTATCCCATTTTATCCCCCTTAGTGCTAATTTACTTTTATTTATCCTGGTTGCTACTCCATCCTCTGCCGATCTGGGGAGAGCCGAAACTGGCTCCATGCTTCCTCCGAGACATGGGCAGTTAGCCAGCCGCTTCTTTTCACCTGACAGGGGAAGCTTCACTGGTAGGACATAGCACGTGGGAGGTTCACGCTATTCCAACCAGTTCCCCTCCCTCTGAACAGGCGCCCTTAACGACCAGAGGAGGAACCACATTAGCAACCAGGATATTGCATGTTTTGGTGAAGGGGGTTCCTATATGAAGGAAACCCCCGGGAGGAACAGATAAAAAGTAGATTATTATATTGAAATGTTATTTTAGATTTAGAATGTTAATTTTCTATAAAACAATACATTTTAATGTAATTCCACAACGTTTATTTTTGGCCCTCGGCCCTCCACCCAGATTGAGTTTTGGCCCTTCATGGGAAAGAATTTGGGCACCCCTGCTCTATGAGTACATTCATTATAAACAAGAATGTTTTAATGCAGACTTATGTTGCAGAATCATCATACTGGTGTCATTGTATGTTGCAGAATCATCATACTGTACTGTCATTGTATGTTGCAGAATCAGCATACTGTACTGTCATTGTATGCATCAAAGGGTTAACTTGAACATTAATGAAGTGATTTAGAGGACATTTCAAAATATCGAGATACATATTGTGTATCCGCGATTATGCAATATAGCCTAAACATACGGAGATATTATTTAGAGGCCATATCACCCAGCCCTAGTTCCACCACAGAAACTACCAAGGAGTACAGCCATCACTACGAACTAGGGATGCTCGATATATCAGCCTTCATATCGGTATCGGCCGATGTTAGTCATTTTTTTAACACATCGGCATCGGTCCGATGTTGCAATGTTAATATCGGTTATCAGTGTCAGCTAGGGCTGGGACGGATCACGGATAATCCGTGACCCGTACGGATCAGCCCCCACGGTTCGGCATACGGTTCGGAACGTCGTGGTCCGCGGAACCCGCCAACCCCCCCCTCCCCATTATTGTGTGTTCACGTGAACAGCGCATGTTCAGTATATGGTTAATTTGATCCCATTTATACTATAGGCAGGCTACTCTAGTCTACGTTAACAAATCAATCGGATTATTGTGTGTTCACGTGAACAGCGCATGTTCAGTGTATGGTTAATTTGATCCCACTTATAGGCTACGTTAACAAATCAATCCGCATTGCAAAAGCCAGCAGGAAAAAACACAGCAGCAGTGAGCGTTTGAACGTTTAACGTCGATTTCAGATGTTGAGGACGGATTGACATTACGTGGGTTATTATATTATGTAACACGTTAGTGCAGTATAACTTTTTCGTTGCATTTAACGTTAGTGTATGAGAACGCCTGCAGCGCAGCCAGACACAGACAGGCAGCATCATGGCGAGCGCAAGTACCAGCCGACAAGCAGAAGAATTGGAAAAGCCTCCCGCATCATTTAAATCGGCTGTATGGGAGCATTTTGGCTTCCCTGTCAAATATGATGATGACGGGAGACGAGTGGTGGACAGAACCGCTACGGTATGTCGGCATTGTGGCATGAGAAAGCCATATGAACACGGAAATACATCCAGCATGGCCACGCATGTGAAGCGACATCACCCAGGTATACAGACGGCAGCCCAGCCCAAGAAAGAACAACAACGTCTCGATTTCAAGCAACGCTTAGCTGCAGACTCAGACCGGGCTAAAACTATCACAAAGGCTGTGGGATTGTTTATCGCTGCAGACATGAGGCCATACTCAGTTGTAGAAAACAAAGGGTTTAAAAACATGGTGAAAGTGCTTGAGCCACGCTATGAAATCCCCTCGCGCCGCTACTTCACTGACAAGGTCACTGCCAGATCTTTATCAACAAGAAAGGAAGAAAATTGTCGGGGAGTTATCCAAGGCATCCTCTGTTGCTCTCACGACAGACGGGTGGACCTCCCGGGCAACCGAAAGCTATATTACTGTGACGGCTCACTACATCACAGCCGAGTGGGAGATGATGAGTCCAGTGCTGCAGACACGCCCACTGTATGAGAGTCACACAAGCACAAACCTATCGCAGGTCCTGACAGGAGCAGTGGAAGAATGGAAGCTAGAGAGGCCAAATCACAATATCCCAGTAACCACAGACAATGCAAAAAACCAAGTAAATTCAGTGACAGAAGCTGGTCTGGGGCCACACATACCTTTCTTTGCACATGTGACAAATTTAGCATCCCAAAGTGGAATATCAGTGAACCAGATGGACCGCATCCTAGGGAGGATCAGGAAGGTGGTTTCCTTCTTCCACCGAAGCACAACAGCCGCTCATGTGCTTAAAACCAAGCAAGAACTGCTACTGAAAAAAGAAGATCAGCAGTTTGAGCAGCACAAGCTCATCCATGATGTCCCAACAAGATGGAACTCAACATATGACATGTTGGAGCGCTATCTTGAGCAGCAGGCACCTATATACGCTGCAGTCACAGACAAGACCCTGAAGAAAAATGTCAAAGACATCGTCACCTTGTCTGATAATGATGTGAAAGTGTCAGAAGAAGGTCCTCCAGGTGCTCAAACCCCTCAAAACAGCACTGAAACTGCACCATCTGTGTCTCTGATCCTACCTCTGAAAGCAAGCCTCCTAAAATCCCTGGTCCCAAGTGAGGAAGACAGCTCCATCACCAGAGATGTCAAGGATGCCATTAGAGAGGACCTGAGCCCCAGATACCCCCTAAATCTACATGACTACCTTCACAGATCCACTGCACTGGATCCAAGGTTCAAGTCCCTGTCTCACCTTGACCCTGCCCTACACCGGAAGACATACACTGATCTCACCACTGAGATTGTGGCCACTGAAGACAGTGAAGAGGTATTTTTTAAAATGAGAATTCCTTTGTTCATAAATAAATAAATAAATAAATACAGCAGTCTAGTCTTAGTGTATGGTATTGCGATTAGAATAATAATTTGATATAATGATGGCTTTTATTAAATGTTAATAATGCCACAATTATAGTTCTATGAAATATGAAATTAAATCATTAGTTTGTAATGGTTTTTTCCTTTTTGTTCTTTTCTTTGTTTTGTTTTTTCAGGGTCAAGGAGCCACAGAGCCGACAGGAGCAGACTCCTCTCCATCTCCTCCACAAAAGAAGTCGGCCATGGAGGAGCTTTTCGGGGACACCTTCATCTCGAGCCAGCAGATAGGCAAGAAGAAGAGCTTTGCCAACACCATTAAAGAGGAGGTGGCATCCTACAGGGCAGCAGACAGCATTGCAGTGGATGGTGATCCCCTGGCATGGTGGAAAATGAATGAGCCAAAATACCCTCACATTGCCATGATGGCAAGGTGCTACCTCGCAGTGCCTGGCACTTCAGTTCCTAGCGAGAGGGTGTTCTCCACAGCAGGGGACATAGTGACTGCAAAGAGGTGTTGCCTCAGCCCAGACAATGTAGACATTCTCATATTTCTGAAAAAGAATTTGAGCGCCTTCTAATTTGGCTGCTTCTTGTGTTATAAGCTCAGGTCTGACCGTCTGCCTTTATTTTTTGAAGATGTGGCACAGAGGCAATTTTATGTTATAAGCTCAGGTCTGGTTAAAGTGTGTTAAAGTTCATTTAAATTGTTCATAAGTAATAAATGGGAAACAAAGTCGTATTATTTGTCTATTGACTTTTTTTTTTTTTGCTGATCCGAAAAATCTGTGATCCGTGGCTCAAAATCCGTCACGCGATCCGATCCGTGGGTTTTCTGATCCGTGCCAGCCCTAGTTACCATAGTTGTTACTAGGGAATTAATCATTAGTTCATGATTACTTCACCATTAGTTACCATGTGTGTGCCCCTCAAGTAAAGCAGGCCATCATACTTAGTTGTTACTAGGAAATTCATCATTAGTTCATGGTTACTTCATCATTAGTTACCATGTTTGTGCCCCCTCAAGTAAAGCAGGGCTTCATACTTAGTTGTTAAAGAGATACTCAACACTTTTTCCACTTTTTTCTGCTGAAAATCAATACATATTGGAAGCTGTGTTCTTGATGAATCCAGGTCAAAGTCCTGACATTTACTGTAAATCTGAGTAATTCCTCATCTCTTCTCACATACCTATGCAGTTCCATGCAAACCAAAAAGGCAAAAAAGGCCAGCTGTAGACTCCCAATTTTCCTCCCTTTCTATTGGCTGAGCTCTTGATCAGTGACGTAGCTTGATCAGTGACGTCACCAAACCCAGCCCGCCCATCTCTCGTGCCTAGGCCCCTCCCAGCCAAAGTTTATAAAAGTGGCTGCACACCATGCTGGGACTATGGAGTGTGGAGAATTGTTGAATAGGGAGAGAGAGAGAGATTTGTGGAGCGCTTTGATTAGACTGCATAGTGTAAATTGTAGTATTTAGTAGTCTAGGTTTACCTTTAGAGTATGTCAGATAGCCTAGGTTGTGTTTGTTTCTTTGTAAAAAATAAATAAATGTTCGTCTGTTTGCATAGGTATGTGAGAAGAGATGAGGAATTACTCAGTTTTACAGTAAATGTCAGGACTTTGACCTGGATTCATCAAGAACAGGCAGGACCTCGAATCTCCAAAACAGCAACTTTTCAGGAAGTTAAAAAAACCTGTTTGCTCTTAAAATACTGAACCAAACATCGTCAAAGTTGGCACATATCTTAATTATAGTTAGTTTCTCGTTCAGCCCAGTGGTTCAGCCCACCAGGACCAACCTGCCACTGACTTGACAACCAATGACAGCTCGAATATGAGATTCACACTATTTACTTCCTCGTCCATTTTCCTTGTCTGACGGGGGGGAATTACAAGTGAAGAGATTGGATGCACATTGGCACAAACGACAAAATCGTAAGTTTTGTGTAACAGCTGTTGCTCGTTAGACATCAAAGGGAAAAGACGTGGACAGCTCTCTCTCTCTTCTCTCTCTCTCTCTCTCTCTCTCTCTCTCTCACTCTCTCTCCTCCCAATTGTGGTCTGATAAAGACTGGGACTGAAATCTGTGGGAATGTGTTGGTTTTGAATGTAGTCTGTTCTATCATGTAGCCTATCACACCATTCTTGCATACTGTATCTTGTTTTTGTTCAAATGGCATGTGCTAATGTGTATCCAAAGGTAGAAGGGAGACACGCACATCCCAGCCTAGTAGGGCAGGTGCAGAACTTACAGTGATAAGTATAGAAAAAGTTGTAAAAAGTTTGCACACTGCAAAGGGCTCCAGTTAAGGTTTTTATTGCAACACCGTGGGTAACGTTGCTAATGTGTAGCCTACAGAGCAAAATAGTCAAATTTTGTGTGTGTGTGTGTGTGTGTGTGTGTGTGTGTGTGCGTGTGTGTGTGTGTGTGTGAGTGAGTGAGTGAGTGAGTGAGAGAGAGAGAGAGAGTGAGGGAGTGTGTGTGTGTGTGAGAGAGAGTGAGTGAGTGATACAGAAAGTTTTGCATCAAGCAATTCTTGTAGTGTCGTTTGTTGCTGCAATTTGATGGTATTGATGCTATTGATGGTTATAATTTTTTAGCCCCTCCACCCAATATCACCACCAGCCGTCACTGATTTAATGGGAAACCTTTGTTTCATAAGGCATCAAGAGAAGAGACTATCAAGTATAGGTGATACCCATTATGCGAAATTTGTGTGGTCTTGCGAAAACTAGGTACTTCTGCAGATAATATATACTAAAGAATATGACTGAAACCCATTATCTTGAAAAGTTATCTTTTAATTAACCATTAGGTGTAACAAAAACACAATTAAATACTCTGTATCCGTATTCGGTATCGGCAATTACCCAGATGTCAGTACTCGTACTCGGTCAGCAAAAAAGTGGTATCGGACAACCCTAGACAGGATATTATAAGCATTCAAAAATTAAGTGAGCTGCTTAACACGTTCAGTGCCAGCGACGCCATATGGCGTCATTAGAAATTTACCGTACAGTGCCAGCGACGCCAAATGGCGTCATAACTCCAAATTGTTTTTTTGACGGGGGGGTGTCGATCTAAGCTTCTTACGTCGCCTCTAACAATATTGTAGCTATTGGAGGTCGATAACCTATTTTACAAACCCATTAGGTGGCGACAGCACTCTCCTGATCAGAGAAAAAGGAGCCAAACACACAGAAATAGTCACTGGGCAAAATGAGGAAATCGCATCGCATCCGTCCGTATGCATCGACGTGCCTCCATAAACGAGCACAACGCCAGCTGTGCCCCCAGCAGCAGCATCCGCTGTCACAACTGAGCACTTCCATGTACGCTGCAACAGCACAGTCACATAATCAGCATTATTATTCCGAACTGGAAGCATGCCAGCCCGTGACAAACACACGCGGAACCAAAAAGCTGAATGTCGCGCACCATTCACTGTGTGTGCGCAGCAAACTCAGCAGAGACTGAGAGCCACCAGACACATAAGACACACCCAGGAGGCGTGTGCAGTTGAGGGGGGGGGGGGGGGGGGGAGCACGGAGAGCAGCAGAGCAGCATACACTTCACCCAGACAGACCCAGACATCAGAAAATTCGCTTCAGAGTCAGAGATGTGCTTGAAATGTTTAATTTCACAAAAGGCTCATTATCTCAGCTCGTAGAAAAAAAGGTATGTTTTTCGTTCAATCTAGCTATCTTCTCCGGCTCATAACTAAAGAACGGAAAATGGGATCAATAAACTTTTTTTTGCAGGTGATAGAAGAGAGTCTCATCGTTATTTGTGCGTGTTCAGTGTTTACATAGTAATTATTAAAAAAATTATATGACTGTTTTAAAATGCATTGCGGCCTATGTGGCACAGCAAGCAACCTTTTGCCCAAGGGCCGTGGCACTGAAAGTGTTAATTACCAGTTTTTCTAACACTTTTGAAATACAGGGGAGTATTGAAATGGGTCTATAGCAGTTTGGGTCAGCCTGATCTCCTCCCTTGAAGAGGGCACGCACTATCGCTTCTTTCCATGCGGATGGAATCTCAGCTGAGCGGAGGGACAGGTTCAAAAGTTCCTTTATTGGAGCTGCGATGATGAGCGCCGCGAGCTTAAAAAAGAAAGGCTCAAGACCATCAGACCCTGCAGGTTTTTTGGGGTCAAGCTCGAGCAGCTCTTTAAAAACCTCACCCTCTGAAATGACTTGTAGTGAAAAGCTATGTAAAGGGGTCAGAGGTCTGGGGAGGGGACTGGGGGAGTGAGAAGCTTGTAGTGAAAAGCTATGTAAAGGGGTCAGAGGTCTGGGGAGGGGACTGGGGGAATGAGAAGCTTGTAGTGAAAAGCTATGTAAAGGGGTCAGAGGTCTGGGGAGGGGACTGGGGGAGTGAGAAGCTTGTAGTGAAAAGCTATGTAAAGGGGTCAGAGGTCTGGGGAGGGGACTAGGGGAGTGAGAAGCTTGTAGTGAAAAGCTATGTAAAGGGGTCAGAGGTCTGGGGAGGGGAGTGGGGGAGTGAGAAGCTTGTAGTGAAAAGCTATGTAAAGGGGTCAGAGGTCTGGGGAGGGGACTGAGGGAGTGAGAAGCTTGTAGTGAAAAGCTATGTAAAGGGGTCAGAGGTCTGGGGAGGGGACTGGGGGAGTGAGAAGCTTGTAGTGAAAAGCTATGTAAAGGGGTCAGAGGTCTGGGGAGGGGACTGGGGGAGTGAGAAGCTTGTAGTGAAAAGCTATGTAAAGGGGTCAGAGGTCTGGGGAGGGGACTGGGGGAGTGAGAAGCTTGTAGTGAAAAGCTATGTAAAGGGGTCAGAGGTCTGGGGAGGGGACTGGGGGAGTGAGAAGCTTGTAGTGAAAAGCTATGTAAAGGGGTCAGAGGTCTGGGGAGGGGAGGGGACTGGGGGAGTGAGAAGCTTGTAGTGAAAAGCTATGTAAAGGGGTCAGAGGTCTGGGGAGGGGACTGGGGGAGTGAGAAGCTTGTAGTGAAAAGCTATGTAAAGGGGTCAGAGGTCTGGGGAGGGGACTGGGGGAGTGAGAAGCTTGTAGTGAAAAGCTATGTAAAGGGGTCAGAGGTCTGGGGAGGGGACTGGGGGAGTGAGAAGGGCTGGAGGGTTTCGGGCTTTGAGGGTCAAAGGATTCCCGGCTCTTGCAGTGAGCAGGGTGAGAGGAGGAGGAGGGAGGATTAGCAGAGTCATAAATGTGACCAGACTTGATGAAATGCTGATTAAAAATATTGAGCATGCGAGCCTTGTCAGTGACTATTACGTCAACATCAGTGAGTGACAAAGGCAGCTGAGTGGGAGGTTTATTTTCAAGATCTCGTACCGGTTTCCAAAATGTCTCTGGGCTCATAGCTCTTACTAGTCATATGTTTACTGTGCTACACTCTGTTCACCAGTAGAGGGTGATATTTCTCATCTCATATGAAGCTCTGAGTGCTCAACACATTTTAGACCCAGTGTGTCAGAAACCCACAATGCTTCAGAAAGTTGCTCATTTCACCATCACTAGTGGTTTCCTGTCTTCACTTCCTGTATTTCTGTGAGTTGGTAAACAGGGCTGAAAGTCACACTTCCTCTTCTAGCACAGAAACCAGCACAAACAATATACATAAAAAAAATCCTGTACAAATAAACTTAGGGGGTGGTAGTGAATTGCTTTCTTTAGCCCTGTTATTAAACCAACGAATGTAACATTGAAATGCAATTATAACAATTATAGCCTACTTATACTAAATTATAACATTGGAGAATTTTTGTGTTAGACTTGTTGGTAACACTTTACAATACTGTAACACAAAAATGGGGTAATTACTGAGGAATGAGTCAGGAACTAACCATTAGTTCATGATTAGTTTATGAATAGTTAATAGGTAGTTCCTTAATGGTAGTTACTTAAGAACTGGCCATTAGTTACCATGTTAACGAACCAGTAAGTAATGATTACTTACTTAAAAATATTTCTTTTTTCTTTTTTTCTTTCGCTAGTTCATGAGTAGTTAATGGGTAGTTCCTTAATGACCCTTAACTCATTCATGGCCAAAGACGTCTTTAACGTGTTATCAGGAATAGCCCTCCCAGCCAATGACGTGTTTGACGTGTTTTTGTTTTTATTAGTGCAGCGCATAGTTCAAAGACTTCCCCAGCCTGTGACATGGTATCAGGTCCCTGCCTCAAAGGCAAGCCGACAACACGTTATCTAACAACTACGCAGCTGTTGTTTTGAAATGGAAGAGGAGGAGAAAACGGAGAAACGCTGCCTGTTGCATAGAGGAGAAACGCCATTGAAACGCCCCTCGGCGCGTTGCGCTGGTCGCCTTGCTGCAGGGCGAACCTGGATTGAGTTGTTCGCGGTAGTCAAACCAACATGATCGATCCGGTTCCAGCGCCTGGTCCCAAAGCCAAGCCGACCCCGTTCCTGTGTCGCAGCATTCGTCCCAGCCCGAACGAGAGGAGGAAAATGATGCAGAGGCAGAGGAGGCTAGACGCTGATCTCAGACCAGTTTGGTGTTCTCCCCTCCTATGCTAATTTGCGGGGCGATCAATAGTGTTCCCTGGGAAGGAGGTGCGATCCAGCAGCAGCTGTGGACAGAACTCTCTGTGTGTGTGTGTGTGTGTGTGTCTGTCTGTCTGTCTGTCTGTCTGTCTGTCTGTCTGCACACTCACTCAAACTGTATTGTTGAATGTAAAAAAAGCACTTCATGTATATATATATATATATATATATATATATATATATATATATATATATATATATATATTTTTTTTTTTTTTGTCATTTGTGTCATAACGAATCATATTTACATGTCTGATGTCAATACAGTTCAAAATAAAAGAATTGAGAGCGAGTTCTGCCTGAGATTGTGTCCTTTACAAAAATGGCCTTTTCTCCTGTTTGTCTTCTCAGAGAGACCTTTTTGGTGAAAACAGGTTGTATATAAATGGCTATAAGTAGAGTACAGAACATGCTAAAGGCTCACTTTTTTTCCCCTGGTGAACCCAGAGACGTACATCTTCATTTTGAGGTATTGCAAATCACTTTGGTGCTAATAGATAATTTACTGTGGGTCTTGAAAGATGACCAACAATTATGAAAATCTTTGGCCTGTGCTAAATATTGGCAGTCCTAAACTGGCCATGAATGAGTTAATGGTAGTTCCTTAAAGATCCTTAATGGTAGTTACTTAAGAACTGACTATTAGTTACCATGTTAACAAACCAGTAAGTAATGATTACTTCCTTAATTTTTTTCCGTTAGTTCATGAGTAGTTAATGGGTAGTTACGTAAGAACAGTCTATTAGTTACCATTAGGGCTGGCACGGATCACGGATAATCCGTGACCCTTACGGATCAGCCCCCACGGTTCGGCACACGGTTCGGAACGTCGTTGTCCCACTTTTAGGCTACGTTAACAAATCAATGCGCATTGCAAAAGCCAGCAGGAAAAAACACAGCAGCAGTGAGCGTTTGAACATTTAACGTCGATTTCAGATGTTGAGGATGGATTGACATTACGTGGGTTATTATATTATGTATTATTATTTCAGCAGGCCTTCCTCTCTGCCGAGCTCGGAGCCGTCATCGCTGCTTTGCTGTGGGGGGGAAGCAACAGGGCAAGGCTGGGTTAGACCTAGGGCTGGACCATGTATATATACTCAATGTGTCACGGCTTGTTCCACGTGGGATGTAGTAAATGACTATATTGTGAACATAGAGTATAAACGTTAAAGTGTTGTTTTTAAGCTGCTGGCATGAGACTGGCTTCAGCGTTTCTCTTCTCTTGCTCTCTCCCTCTCAGTCAGACACAAAGAAAATCACATGCATACGTCAAACACACTCGCCCGCGCTACATAACGTCACAGACAGAAGAAAGAACTGTACAACACTGATGAACAGTCACTGATGATGACTATGTAACATCACAGACAGAAGAAAGAACTGTACAACAGTGATGAACAGTCACTGATGATGACTATGTAACATCACAGACAGAAGAAAGAACTGTACAACAGTGATGAACAGTCACTGATGATGACTATGTAACATCACAGACAGAAGAAAGAACTGTACAACAGTGATGAACAGTCACTGATGATGACTATGTAACGTCACAGACAGAAGAAAGAACTGTACAACACTGATGAACAGTCACTGATGATGACTATGTAACATCACAGACAGAAGAAAGAACTGTACAACACTGATGAACAGTCACTGATGATGACTATGTAACGTCACAGACAGAAGAAAGAACTGTACAACACTGATGAACAGTCACTGATGATGACTATGTAACGTCACAGACAGAAGAAAGAACTGTACAACACTGATGAACAGTCACTGATGATGACTATGTAACGTCACAGGCAGAAGAAAGAACTGTACAACACTGATGAACAGTCACTGATGATGACTATGTAACGTCACAGACAGAAGAAAGAACTGTACAACACTGACGAACAGTCACTGATGATGACTATGTAACATCACAGACAGAAGAAAGAACTGTACAACACTGATGAACAGTCACTGATGATGACGGAATCTGAACTTGCATCACTGCACTTCTGTTGGCTGCTTCATGCTAAAAGCCTATGTGCAATTACCTTGAATAAATACTATTTTGTTGAATTTAACTTGGTTGTGATTCCCCCCTTTTTTGCATGCAAGTTTAAAATGGTTACAATAGAAACCACTATGACAGTGCTGACCAATTTGGGGCCGCGGGCCAAGTTTGGCCCACGCTCTGTTTGTTTTGGCCCGCCACGGATTTGGGAAACAAAATGTTTTTTTTTTCTTTCCCCGATTTCCCCCCCCATTTTTATCCCATTTTATCCCCCTTAGTGCTAATTTACTTTTATTTATCCTGGTTGCTACTCCATCCTCTGCCGATCTGGGGAGAGCCGAAACTGGCTCCATGCTTCCTCCGAGACATGGGCAGTTAGCCAGCCACTTCTTTTCACCTGACAGGGGAAGCTTCACTGGTAGGACATAGCACGTGGGAGGTTCACGCTATTCCAACCAGTTCCCCTCCCTCTGAACAGGCGCCCTTAACGACCAGAGGAGGAACCACATTAGCAACCAGGATATTGCATGTTTTGGTGAAGGGGGTTCCTATATGAAGGAAACCCCCGGGAGGAACAGATAAAAAGTAGATTATTATATTGAAATGTTATTTTAGATTTAGAATGTTAATTTTCTATAAAACAATACATTTTAATGTAATTCCACAACGTTTATTTTTGGCCCTCGGCCCTCCACCCAGATTGAGTTTTGGCCCTTCATGGGAAAGTATTTGGGCACCCCTGCTCTATGAGTACATTCATTATAAACAAGAATGTTTTAATGCAGACTTATGTTGCAGAATCATCATACTGGTGTCATTGTATGTTGCAGAATCATCATACTGTACTGTCATTGTATGTTGCAGAATCAGCATACTGTACTGTCATTGTATGCATCAAAGGGTTAACTTGAACATTAATGAAGTGATTTAGAGGACATTTCAAAATATCGAGATACATATTGTGTATCCGCGATTATGCAATATAGCCTAAACATACGGAGATATTATTTAGAGGCCATATCACCCAGCCCTAGTTCCACCACAGAAACTACCAAGGAGTACAGCCATCACTACGAACTAGGGATGCTCGATATATCAGCCTTCATATCGGTATCGGCCGATGTTAGTCATTTTTTTAACACATCGGCATCGGTCCGATGTTGCAATGTTAATATCGGTTATCAGTGTCAGCTAGGGCTGGGACGGATCACGGATAATCCGTGACCCGTACGGATCAGCCCCCACGGTTCGGCATACGGTTCGGAACGTCGTGGTCCGCGGAACCCGCCAACCCCCCCCTCCCCATTATTGTGTGTTCACGTGAACAGCGCATGTTCAGTATATGGTTAATTTGATCCCATTTATACTATAGGCAGGCTACTCTAGTCTACGTTAACAAATCAATCGGATTATTGTGTGTTCACGTGAACAGCGCATGTTCAGTGTATGGTTAATTTGATCCCACTTATAGGCTACGTTAACAAATCAATCCGCATTGCAAAAGCCAGCAGGAAAAAACACAGCAGCAGTGAGCGTTTGAACGTTTAACGTCGATTTCAGATGTTGAGGACGGATTGACATTACGTGGGTTATTATATTATGTAACACGTTAGTGCAGTATAACTTTTTCGTTGCATTTAACGTTAGTGTATGAGAACGCCTGCAGCGCAGCCAGACACAGACAGGCAGCATCATGGCGAGCGCAAGTACCAGCCGACAAGCAGAAGAATTGGAAAAGCCTCCCGCATCATTTAAATCGGCTGTATGGGAGCATTTTGGCTTCCCTGTCAAATATGATGATGACGGGAGACGAGTGGTGGACAGAACCGCTACGGTATGTCGGCATTGTGGCATGAGAAAGCCATATGAACACGGAAATACATCCAGCATGGCCACGCATGTGAAGCGACATCACCCAGGTATACAGACGGCAGCCCAGCCCAAGAAAGAACAACAACGTCTCGATTTCAAGCAACGCTTAGCTGCAGACTCAGACCGGGCTAAAACTATCACAAAGGCTGTGGGATTGTTTATCGCTGCAGACATGAGGCCATACTCAGTTGTAGAAAACAAAGGGTTTAAAAACATGGTGAAAGTGCTTGAGCCACGCTATGAAATCCCCTCGCGCCGCTACTTCACTGACAAGGTCACTGCCAGATCTTTATCAACAAGAAAGGAAGAAAATTGTCGGGGAGTTATCCAAGGCATCCTCTGTTGCTCTCACGACAGACGGGTGGACCTCCCGGCAACCGAAAGCTATATTACTGTGACGGCTCACTACATCACAGCCGAGTGGGAGATGATGAGTCCAGTGCTGCAGACACGCCCACTGTATGAGAGTCACACAAGCACAAACCTATCGCAGGTCCTGACAGGAGCAGTGGAAGAATGGAAGCTAGAGAGGCCAAATCGCAATATCCCAGTAACCACAGACAATGCAAAAACCAAGTAAATTCAGTGACAGAAGCTGGTCTGGGGCCACACATACCTTTCTTTGCACATGTGACAAATTTAGCATCCCAAAGTGGAATATCAGTGAACCAGATGGACCGCATCCTAGGGAGGATCAGGAAGGTGGTTTCCTTCTTCCACCGAAGCACAACAGCCGCTCATGTGCTTAAAACCAAGCAAGAACTGCTACTGAAAAAAGAAGATCAGCAGTTTGAGCAGCACAAGCTCATCCATGATGTCCCAACAAGATGGAACTCAACATATGACATGTTGGAGCGCTATCTTGAGCAGCAGGCACCTATATACGCTGCAGTCACAGACAAGACCCTGAAGAAAAATGTCAAAGACATCGTCACCTTGTCTGATAATGATGTGAAAGTGTCAGAAGAAGGTCCTCCAGGTGCTCAAACCCCTCAAAACAGCACTGAAACTGCACCATCTGTGTCTCTGATCCTACCTCTGAAAGCAAGCCTCCTAAAATCCCTGGTCCCAAGTGAGGAAGACAGCTCCATCACCAGAGATGTCAAGGATGCCATTAGAGAGGACCTGAGCCCCAGATACCCCCTAAATCTACATGACTACCTTCACAGATCCACTGCACTGGATCCAAGGTTCAAGTCCCTGTCTCACCTTGACCCTGCCCTACACCGGAAGACATACACTGATCTCACCACTGAGATTGTGGCCACTGAAGACAGTGAAGAGGTATTTTTTAAAATGAGAATTCCTTTGTTCATAAATAAATAAATAAATAAATAAATACAGCAGTCTAGTCTTAGTGTATGGTATTGCGATTAGAATAATAATTTGATATAATGATGGCTTTTATTAAATGTTAATAATGCCACAATTATAGTTCTATGAAATATGAAATTAAATCATTAGTTTGTAATGGTTTTTTCCTTTTTGTTCTTTTCTTTGTTTTGTTTTTTCAGGGTCAAGGAGCCACAGAGCCGACAGGAGCAGACTCCTCTCCATCTCCTCCACAAAAGAAGTCAGCCATGGAGGAGCTTTTCGGGGACACCTTCATCTCGAGCCAGCAGATAGGCAAGAAGAAGAGCTTTGCCAACACCATTAAAGAGGAGGTGGCATCCTACAGGGCAGCAGACAGCATTGCAGTGGATGGTGATCCCCTGGCATGGTGGAAAATGAATGAGCCAAAATACCCTCACATTGCCATGATGGCAAGGTGCTACCTCGCGGTGCCTGGCACTTCAGTTCCTAGCGAGAGGGTGTTCTCCACAGCAGGGGACATAGTGACTGCAAAGAGGTCTTGCCTCAGCCCAGACAATGTAGACATTCTCATATTTCTGAAAAAGAATTTGAGCGCCTTCTAATTTGGCTGCTTCTTGTGTTATAAGCTCAGGTCTGACCGTCTGCCTTTATTTTTTGAAGATGTGGCACAGAGGCAATTTTATGTTATAAGCTCAGGTCTGGTTAAAGTGTGTTAAAGTTCATTTAAATTGTTCATAAGTAATAAATGGGAAACAAAGTCGTATTATTTGTCTATTGACTTTTTTTTTTTTTGCTGATCCGAAAAATCTGTGATCCGTGGCTCAAAATCCGTCACGCGATCCGATCCGTGGGTTTTCTGATCCGTGCCAGCCCTAGTTACCATAGTTGTTACTAGGGAATTAATCATTAGTTCATGATTACTTCACCATTAGTTACCATGTGTGTGCCCCTCAAGTAAAGCAGGCCATCATACTTAGTTGTTACTAGGGAATTCATCATTAGTTCATGGTTACTTCATCATTAGTTACCATGTTTGTGCCCCCTCAAGTAAAGCAGGGCTTCATACTTAGTTGTTAAAGAGATACTCAACACTTTTTCCACTTTTTTCTGCTGAAAATCAATACATATTGGAAGCTGTGTTCTTGATGAATCCAGGTCAAAGTCCTGACATTTACTGTAAATCTGAGTAATTCCTCATCTCTTCTCACATACCTATGCAGTTCCATGCAAACCAAAAAGGCAAAAAAGGCCAGCTGTAGACTCCCAATTTTCCTCCCTTTCTATTGGCTGAGCTCTTGATCAGTGACGTCACCAAACCCAGCCCGCCCATCTCTCGTGCCTAGGCCCCTCCCAGCCAAAGTTTATAAAAGTGGCTGCACACCATGCTGGGACTATGGAGTGTGGAGAATTGTTGAATAGGGAGAGAGAGAGAGATTTGTGGAGCGCTTTGATTAGACTGCATAGTGTAAATTGTAGTATTTAGTAGTCTAGGTTTACCTTTAGAGTATGTCAGATAGCCTAGGTTGTGTTTGTTTCTTTGTAAAAAATAAATAAATGTTCGTCTGTTTGCATAGGTATGTGAGAAGAGATGAGGAATTACTCAGTTTTACAGTAAATGTCAGGACTTTGACCTGGATTCATCAAGAACAGGCAGGACCTCGAATCTCCAAAACAGCAACTTTTCAGGAAGTTAAAAAAACCTGTTTGCTCTTAAAATACTGAACCAAACATCGTCAAAGTTGGCACATATCTTAATTATAGTTAGTTTCTCGTTCAGCCCAGTGGTTCAGCCCACCAGGACCAACCTGCCACTGACTTGACAACCAATGACAGCTCGAATATGAGATTCACACTATTTACTTCCTCGTCCATTTTCCTTGTCTGACGGGGGGGAATTACAAGTGAAGAGATTGGATGCACATTGGCACAAACGACAAAATCGTAAGTTTTGTGTAACAGCTGTTGCTCGTTAGACATCAAAGGGAAAAGACGTGGACAGCTCTCTCTCTCTTCTCTCTCTCTCTCTCTCTCTCTCTCTCACTCTCTCTCCTCCCAATTGTGGTCTGATAAAGACTGGGACTGAAATCTGTGGGAATGTGTTGGTTTTGAATGTAGTCTGTTCTATCATGTAGCCTATCACACCATTCTTGCATACTGTATCTTGTTTTTGTTCAAATGGCATGTGCTAATGTGTATCCAAAGGTAGAAGGGAGACACGCACATCCCAGCCTAGTAGGGCAGGTGCAGAACTTACAGTGATAAGTATAGAAAAAGTTGTAAAAAGTTTGCACACTGCAAAGGGCTCCAGTTAAGGTTTTTATTGCAACACCGTGGGTAACGTTGCTAATGTGTAGCCTACAGAGCAAAATAGTCAAATTTTGTGTGTGTGTGTGTGTGTGTGTGTGTGTGTGTGTGTGTGTGTGTGTGTGTGTGCGCGTGTGTGTGTGTGTGAGTGAGTGAGTGAGTGAGAGAGAGAGAGAGAGTGAGGGAGTGTGTGTGTGTGTGAGAGAGAGTGAGTGAGTGATACAGAAAGTTTTGCATCAAGCAATTCTTGTAGTGTCGTTTGTTGCTGCAATTTGATGGTATTGATGCTATTGATGGTTATAATTTTTTAGCCCCTCCACCCAATATCACCACCAGCCGTCACTGATTTAATGGGAAACCTTTGTTTCATAAGGCATCAAGAGAAGAGACTATCAAGTATAGGTGATACCCATTATGCGAAATTTGTGTGGTCTTGCGAAAACTAGGTACTTCTGCAGATAATATATACTAAAGAATATGACTGAAACCCATTATCTTGAAAAGTTATCTTTTAATTAACCATTAGGTGTAACAAAAACACAATTAAATACTCTGTATCCGTATTCGGTATCGGCAATTACCCAGATGTCAGTACTCGTACTCGGTCAGCAAAAAAGTGGTATCGGACAACCCTAGACAGGATATTATAAGCATTCAAAAATTAAGTGAGCTGCTTAACACGTTCAGTGCCAGCGACGCCATATGGCGTCATTAGAAATTTACCGTACAGTGCCAGCGACGCCAAATGGCGTCATAACTCCAAATTGTTTTTTTGACGGGGGGGTGTCGATCTAAGCTTCTTACGTCGCCTCTAACAATATTGTAGCTATTGGAGGTCGATAACCTATTTTACAAACCCATTAGGTGGCGACAGCACTCTCCTGATCAGAGAAAAAGGAGCCAAACACACAGAAATAGTCACTGGGCAAAATGAGGAAATCGCATCGCATCCGTCCGTATGCATCGACGTGCCTCCATAAACGAGCACAACGCCAGCTGTGCCCCCAGCAGCAGCATCCGCTGTCACAACTGAGCACCTCCATGTACGCTGCAACAGCACAGTCACATAATCAGCATTATTATTCCGAACTGGAAGCATGCCAGCCCGTGACAAACACACGCGGAACCAAAAAGCTGAATGTCGCGCACCATTCACTGTGTGTGCGCAGCAAACTCAGCAGAGACTGAGAGCCACCAGACACATAAGACACACCCAGGAGGCGTGTGCAGTTGAGGGGGGGGGGGGGGAGCACGGAGAGCAGCAGAGCAGCATACACTTCACCCAGACAGACCCAGACATCAGAAAATTCGCTTCAGAGTCAGAGATGTGCTTGAAATGTTTAATTTCACAAAAGGCTGATTATCTCAGCTCGTAGAAAAAAAGGTATGTTTTTCGTTCAATCTAGCTATCTTCTCCGGCTCATAACTAAAGAACGGAAAATGGGATCAATAAACTTTTTTTTGCAGGTGATAGAAGAGAGTCTCATCGTTATTTGTGCGTGTTCAGTGTTTACATAGTAATTATTAAAAAAATTATATGACTGTTTTAAAATGCATTGCGGCCTATGTGGCACAGCAAGCAACCTTTTGCCCAAGGGCCGTGGCACTGAAAGTGTTAATTACCAGTTTTTCTAACACTTTTGAAATACAGGGGAGTATTGAAATGGGTCTATAGCAGTTTGGGTCAGCCTGATCTCCTCCCTTGAAGAGGGCACGCACTATCGCTTCTTTCCATGCGGATGGAATCTCAGCTGAGCGGAGGGACAGGTTCAAAAGTTCCTTTATTGGAGCTGCGATGATGAGCGCCGCGAGCTTAAAAAAGAAAGGCTCAAGACCATCAGACCCTGCAGGTTTTTTGGGGTCAAGCTCGAGCAGCTCTTTAAAAACCTCACCCTCTGAAATGACTTGTAGTGAAAAGCTATGTAAAGGGGTCAGAGGTCTGGGGAGGGGACTGGGGGAGTGAGAAGCTTGTAGTGAAAAGCTATGTAAAGGGGTCAGAGGTCTGGGGAGGGGACTGGGGGAATGAGAAGCTTGTAGTGAAAAGCTATGTAAAGGGGTCAGAGGTCTGGGGAGGGGACTGGGGGAGTGAGAAGCTTGTAGTGAAAAGCTATGTAAAGGGGTCAGAGGTCTGGGGAGGGGACTAGGGGAGTGAGAAGCTTGTAGTGAAAAGCTATGTAAAGGGGTCAGAGGTCTGGGGAGGGGAGTGGGGGAGTGAGAAGCTTGTAGTGAAAAGCTATGTAAAGGGGTCAGAGGTCTGGGGAGGGGACTGAGGGAGTGAGAAGCTTGTAGTGAAAAGCTATGTAAAGGGGTCAGAGGTCTGGGGAGGGGACTGGGGGAGTGAGAAGCTTGTAGTGAAAAGCTATGTAAAGGGGTCAGAGGTCTGGGGAGGGGACTGGGGGAGTGAGAAGCTTGTAGTGAAAAGCTATGTAAAGGGGTCAGAGGTCTGGGGAGGGGACTGGGGGAGTGAGAAGCTTGTAGTGAAAAGCTATGTAAAGGGGTCAGAGGTCTGGGGAGGGGACTGGGGGAGTGAGAAGCTTGTAGTGAAAAGCTATGTAAAGGGGTCAGAGGTCTGGGGAGGGGAGGGGACTGGGGGAGTGAGAAGCTTGTAGTGAAAAGCTATGTAAAGGGGTCAGAGGTCTGGGGAGGGGACTGGGGGAGTGAGAAGCTTGTAGTGAAAAGCTATGTAAAGGGGTCAGAGGTCTGGGGAGGAGACTGGGGGAGTGAGAAGCTTGTAGTGAAAAGCTATGTAAAGGGGTCAGAGGTCTGTGGAGGGGACTGGGGGAGTGAGAAGCTTGTAGTGAAAAGCTATGTAAAGGGGTCAGAGGTCTGGGGAGGGGACTGGGGGAGTGAGAAGCTTGTAGTGAAAAGCTATGTAAAGGGGTCAGAGGTCTGGGGAGGGGACTGGGGGAGTGAGAAGCTTGTAGTGAAAAGCTATGTAAAGGGGTCAGAGGTCTGGGGAGGACTGGGGGAGTGAGAAGGGCTGGAGGGTTTCGGGCTTTGAGGGTCAAAGGATTCCCGGCTCTTGCAGTGAGCAGGGTGAGAGGAGGAGGAGGGAGGATTAGCAGAGTCATAAATGTGACCAGACTTGATGAAATGCTGATTAAAAATATTGAGCATGCGAGCCTTGTCAGTGACTATTACGTCAACATCAGTGAGTGACAAAGGCAGCTGAGTGGGAGGTTTATTTTCAAGATCTCGTACCGGTTTCCAAAATGTCTCTGGGCTCATAGCTCTTACTAGTCATATGTTTACTGTGCTACACTCTGTTCACCAGTAGAGGGTGATATTTCTCATCTCATATGAAGCTCTGAGTGCTCAACACATTTTAGACCCAGTGGGCCCTATTCTCCCACAAGCCTTCGGCGCTAAAACGGGCCTTAAACGCAAAAAAACGTGCCTTGCGCCTGTTTTGGGACGATATCAATATGGCTTTAGGCTGCCAAATGCGCTTTAGGCCGAATGGGCGTGGCGCAGCCCCAGAATGGGCCAAAGTGGGCGTGTCGGCCTTAAATCTCGGCGTACTGATATCTTGGCACCTGCCTTAAATTTAGCGCTTTGCGCCTTTGAAAACCAGGCCTATTCACTGCGCCAGTGCACTTGTGCCTCTCCCCTGTCACCCTTCTCTGTCTCTCTCTGAAACCAGGCGTATTCAGTGCGCCAGTGCTCTTCTGCCTCTGAGTCACCCTTCTCTCTCTCTCTCTGACTCCCTCGCTCAAACAGACACAACACATAGCAGCCACGCAGCACCCAGCTTCCCATAGGAAATAGCAGTTGTAAGTTTACTGCCTGTGAATGTCCACTCCCAGCATGCAATTGGGTCCTCCATTTCGCTACTAAATAGAGCCGAAATAGATATAAAAGGTAGATCTAAAATAATGTGTAATGGTAAGACAACCTGCAATTGTCGAACATTTCAATATTGGACCAAATAAAACATGAAATGAAACACCACCCTATGTGAAACATATATGTCCTCTTGAGCCTATATATACCCTGTGTGGATTTAACGTGACTTAGGTAAGTGACAGCGGAACGCGCTTCGGAAGCTTCTACTGTCATCTGCTATACTGTGATGTGCGCTCCAATAACTTCGCCCTACTCCACATTTAGTTTTACAATAAAAACACATTTATGCAATGACTTTACATAATGTAGGGTATATTTATGTGCATCATTCTACCTGCAGCAGGGGAGAGAAAACGATATCTTTCTGGACAAACTTTCACCAATCTAATAGGCTATATTTTTCTAGCTGATGCGTTTAGTACATTATTTTCACTTTGATCTTGCTATAGTGTAGCGTATTTACATGCTTGCAGTATTGAAACTACAGTTAGATTGGTTTGAGAAGCATAATAATATGGAATAATAGCCTATAATGCAGACAGACAGGCTGGATGAAGAGAGGGGGGGGGGGGCAGAGCGTTTGGCTTTCGTCTGGTTTTGCGGGATCACTGGAATTGGAGCTAAAAAGGCAAGCGTGCGATTCGTTTATTGCACTTATCCAATGAGCATGACGGTGCATAATTTTACGCCTAAAAGGCGTGGTTGTAATGCTTTGGGCTGCATCTAGCGCCAGCACGACGATATCAAGTGCGCCTTTCCACGCCCACTGCTTTGATCTGCGCCTGCCGCTCGGCCTAGAAACTGCGCCGATGCAACGATAGGGGCCAGTGTGTCAGAAACCCACAATGCTTCAGAAAGTTGCTCATTTCACCATCACTAGTGGTTTCCTGTCTTCACTTCCTGTATTTCTGTGAGTTGGTAAACAGGGCTGAAAGTCACACTTCCTCTTCTAGCACAGAAACCAGCACAAACAATATACATAAAAAAAATCCTGTACAAATAAACTTAGGGGGTGGTAGTGAATTGCTTTCTTTAGCCCTGTTATTAAACCAACGAATGTAACATTGAAATGCAATTATAACAATTATAGCCTACTTATACTAAATTATAACATTGGAGAATTTTTGTGTTAGACTTGTTGGTAACACTTTACAATACTGTAACACAAAAATGGGGTAATTACTGAGGAATGAGTCAGGAACTAACCATTAGTTCATGATTAGTTTATGAATAGTTAATAGGTAGTTCCTTAATGGTAGTTACTTAAGAACTGGCCATTAGTTACCATGTTAACGAACCAGTAAGTAATGATTACTTACTTAAAAATATTTCTTTTTTCTTTTTTTCTTTCGCTAGTTCATGAGTAGTTAATGGGTAGTTCCTTAATGACCCTTAACTCATTCATGGCCAAAGACGTCTTTAACGTGTTATCAGGAATAGCCCTCCCAGCCAATGACGTGTTTGACGTGTTTTTGTTTTTATTAGTGCAGCGCATAGTTCAAAGACTTCCCCAGCCTGTGACATGGTATCAGGTCCCTGCCTCAAAGGCAAGCCGACAACACGTTATCTAACAACTACGCAGCTGTTGTTTTGAAATGGAAGAGGAGGAGAAAACGGAGAAACGCTGCCTGTTGCATAGAGGAGAAACGCCATTGAAACGCCCCTCGGCGCGTTGCGCTGGTCGCCTTGCTGCAGGGCGAACCTGGATTGAGTTGTTCGCGGTAGTCAAACCAACATGAACGATCCGGTTCCAGCGCCTGGTCCCAAAGCCAAGCCGACCCCGTTCCTGTGTCGCAGCATTCGTCCCAGCCCGAACGAGAGGAGGAAAATGATGCAGAGGCAGAGGAGGCTAGACGCTGATCTCAGACCAGTTTGGTGTTCTCCCCTCCTATGCTAATTTGCGGGGCGATCAATAGTGTTCCCTGGGAAGGAGGTGCGATCCAGCAGCAGCTGTGGACAGAACTCTCTGTGTGTGTGTGTGTGTGTGTGTCTGTCTGTCTGTCTGTCTGTCTGTCTGTCTGTCTGTCTGTCTGCACACTCACTCAAACTGTATTGTTGAATGTAAAAAAAGCACTTCATGTATATATATATATATATATATATATATATATATATATATATTTTTTTTGTCATTTGTGTCATAACGAATCATATTTACATGTCTGATGTCAATACAGTTCAAAATAAAAGAATTGAGAGCGAGTTCTGCCTGAGATTGTGTCCTTTACAAAAATGGCCTTTTCTCCTGTTTGTCTTCTCAGAGAGACCTTTTTGGTGAAAACAGGGTGTATATAAATGGCTATAAGTAGAGTACAGAACATGCTAAAGGCTCACTTTTTTTCCCCTGGTGAACCCAGAGACGTACATCTTCATTTTGAGGTATTGCAAATCACTTTGGTGCTAATAGATAATTTACTGTGGGTCTTGAAAGATGACCAACAATTATGAAAATCTTTGGCCTGTGCTAAATATTGGCAGTCCTAAACTGGCCATGAATGAGTTAATGGTAGTTCCTTAAAGATCCTTAATGGTAGTTACTTAAGAACTGACTATTAGTTACCATGTTAACAAACCAGTAAGTAATGATTACTTCCTTAATTTTTTTCCGTTAGTTCATGAGTAGTTAATGGGTAGTTACGTAAGAACAGTCTATTAGTTACCATTAGGGCTGGCACGGATCACGGATAATCCGTGACCCTTACGGATCAGCCCCCACGGTTCGGCACACGGTTCGGAACGTCGTTGTCCCACTTTTAGGCTACGTTAACAAATCAATGCGCATTGCAAAAGCCAGCAGGAAAAAACACAGCAGCAGTGAGCGTTTGAACATTTAACGTCGATTTCAGATGTTGAGGACGGATTGACATTACGTGGGTTATTATATTATGTATTATTATTTCAGCAGGCCTTCCTCTCTGCCGAGCTCGGAGCCGTCATCGCTGCTTTGCTGTGGGGGGGAAGCAACAGGGCAAGGCTGGGTTAGACCTAGGGCTGGACCATGTATATATACTCAATGTGTCACGGCTTGTTCCACGTGGGATGTAGTAAATGACTATATTGTGAACATAGAGTATAAACGTTAAAGTGTTGTTTTTAAGCTGCTGGCATGAGACTGGCTTCAGCGTTTCTCTTCTCTTGCTCTCTCCCTCTCAGTCAGACACAAAGAAAATCACATGCATACGTCAAACACACTCGCCCGCGCTACATAACGTCACAGACAGAAGAAAGAACTGTACAACACTGATGAACAGTCACTGATGATGACTATGTAACATCACAGACAGAAGAAAGAACTGTACAACAGTGATGAACAGTCACTGATGATGACTATGTAACATCACAGACAGAAGAAAGAACTGTACAACAGTGATGAACAGTCACTGATGATGACTATGTAACATCACAGACAGAAGAAAGAACTGTACAACAGTGATGAACAGTCACTGATGATGACTATGTAACGTCACAGACAGAAGAAAGAACTGTACAACACTGATGAACAGTCACTGATGATGACTATGTAACATCACAGACAGAAGAAAGAACTGTACAACACTGATGAACAGTCACTGATGATGACTATGTAACGTCACAGACAGAAGAAAGAACTGTACAACACTGATGAACAGTCACTGATGATGACTATGTAACGTCACAGACAGAAGAAAGAACTGTACAACACTGATGAACAGTCACTGATGATGACTATGTAACGTCACAGGCAGAAGAAAGAACTGTACAACACTGATGAACAGTCACTGATGATGACTATGTAACGTCACAGACAGAAGAAAGAACTGTACAACACTGACGAACAGTCACTGATGATGACTATGTAACATCACAGACAGAAGAAAGAACTGTACAACACTGATGAACAGTCACTGATGATGACGGAATCTGAACTTGCATCACTGCACTTCTGTTGGCTGCTTCATGCTAAAAGCCTATGTGCAATTACCTTGAATAAATACTATTTTGTTGAATTTAACTTGGTTGTGATTCCCCCCTTTTTTGCATGCAAGTTTAAAATGGTTACAATAGAAACCACTATGACAGTGCTGACCAATTTGGGGCCGCGGGCCAAGTTTGGCCCACGCTCTGTTTGTTTTGGCCCGCCACGGATTTGGGAAACAAAATGTTTTTTTTTTTCTTTCCCCGATTTCCCCCCCCATTTTTATCCCATTTTATCCCCCTTAGTGCTAATTTACTTTTATTTATCCTGGTTGCTACTCCATCCTCTGCCGATCTGGGGAGAGCCGAAACTGGCTCCATGCTTCCTCCGAGACATGGGCAGTTAGCCAGCCACTTCTTTTCACCTGACAGGGGAAGCTTCACTGGTAGGACATAGCACGTGGGAGGTTCACGCTATTCCAACCAGTTCCCCTCCCTCTGAACAGGCGCCCTTAACGACCAGAGGAGGAACCACATTAGCAACCAGGATATTGCATGTTTTGGTGAAGGGGGTTCCTATATGAAGGAAACCCCCGGGAGGAACAGATAAAAAGTAGATTATTATATTGAAATGTTATTTTAGATTTAGAATGTTAATTTTCTATAAAACAATACATTTTAATGTAATTCCACAACGTTTATTTTTGGCCCTCGGCCCTCCACCCAGATTGAGTTTTGGCCCTTCATGGGAAAGTATTTGGGCACCCCTGCTCTATGAGTACATTCATTATAAACAAGAATGTTTTAATGCAGACTTATGTTGCAGAATCATCATACTGGTGTCATTGTATGTTGCAGAATCATCATACTGTACTGTCATTGTATGTTGCAGAATCAGCATACTGTACTGTCATTGTATGCATCAAAGGGTTAACTTGAACATTAATGAAGTGATTTAGAGGACATTTCAAAATATCGAGATACATATTGTGTATCCGCGATTATGCAATATAGCCTAAACATACGGAGATATTATTTAGAGGCCATATCACCCAGCCCTAGTTCCACCACAGAAACTACCAAGGAGTACAGCCATCACTACGAACTAGGGATGCTCGATATATCAGCCTTCATATCGGTATCGGCCGATGTTAGTCATTTTTTTAACACATCGGCATCGGTCCGATGTTGCAATGTTAATATCGGTTATCAGTGTCAGCTAGGGCTGGGACGGATCACGGATAATCCGTGACCCGTACGGATCAGCCCCCACGGTTCGGCATACGGTTCGGAACGTCGTGGTCCGCGGAACCCGCCAACCCCCCCCTCCCCATTATTGTGTGTTCACGTGAACAGCGCATGTTCAGTATATGGTTAATTTGATCCCATTTATACTATAGGCAGGCTACTCTAGTCTACGTTAACAAATCAATCGGATTATTGTGTGTTCACGTGAACAGCGCATGTTCAGTGTATGGTTAATTTGATCCCACTTATAGGCTACGTTAACAAATCAATCCGCATTGCAAAAGCCAGCAGGAAAAAACACAGCAGCAGTGAGCGTTTGAACGTTTAACGTCGATTTCAGATGTTGAGGACGGATTGACATTACGTGGGTTATTATATTATGTAACACGTTAGTGCAGTATAACTTTTTCGTTGCATTTAACGTTAGTGTATGAGAACGCCTGCAGCGCAGCCAGACACAGACAGGCAGCATCATGGCGAGCGCAAGTACCAGCCGACAAGCAGAAGAATTGGAAAAGCCTCCCGCATCATTTAAATCGGCTGTATGGGAGCATTTTGGCTTCCCTGTCAAATATGATGATGACGGGAGACGAGTGGTGGACAGAACCGCTACGGTATGTCGGCATTGTGGCATGAGAAAGCCATATGAACACGGAAATACATCCAGCATGGCCACGCATGTGAAGCGACATCACCCAGGTATACAGACGGCAGCCCAGCCCAAGAAAGAACAACAACGTCTCGATTTCAAGCAACGCTTAGCTGCAGACTCAGACCGGGCTAAAACTATCACAAAGGCTGTGGGATTGTTTATCGCTGCAGACATGAGGCCATACTCAGTTGTAGAAAACAAAGGGTTTAAAAACATGGTGAAAGTGCTTGAGCCACGCTATGAAATCCCCTCGCGCCGCTACTTCACTGACAAGGTCACTGCCAGATCTTTATCAACAAGAAAGGAAGAAAATTGTCGGGGAGTTATCCAAGGCATCCTCTGTTGCTCTCACGACAGACGGGTGGACCTCCCGGCAACCGAAAGCTATATTACTGTGACGGCTCACTACATCACAGCCGAGTGGGAGATGATGAGTCCAGTGCTGCAGACACGCCCACTGTATGAGAGTCACACAAGCACAAACCTATCGCAGGTCCTGACAGGAGCAGTGGAAGAATGGAAGCTAGAGAGGCCAAATCGCAATATCCCAGTAACCACAGACAATGCAAAAACCAAGTAAATTCAGTGACAGAAGCTGGTCTGGGGCCACACATACCTTTCTTTGCACATGTGACAAATTTAGCATCCCAAAGTGGAATATCAGTGAACCAGATGGACCGCATCCTAGGGAGGATCAGGAAGGTGGTTTCCTTCTTCCACCGAAGCACAACAGCCGCTCATGTGCTTAAAACCAAGCAAGAACTGCTACTGAAAAAAGAAGATCAGCAGTTTGAGCAGCACAAGCTCATCCATGATGTCCCAACAAGATGGAACTCAACATATGACATGTTGGAGCGCTATCTTGAGCAGCAGGCACCTATATACGCTGCAGTCACAGACAAGACCCTGAAGAAAAATGTCAAAGACATCGTCACCTTGTCTGATAATGATGTGAAAGTGTCAGAAGAAGGTCCTCCAGGTGCTCAAACCCCTCAAAACAGCACTGAAACTGCACCATCTGTGTCTCTGATCCTACCTCTGAAAGCAAGCCTCCTAAAATCCCTGGTCCCAAGTGAGGAAGACAGCTCCATCACCAGAGATGTCAAGGATGCCATTAGAGAGGACCTGAGCCCCAGATACCCCCTAAATCTACATGACTACCTTCACAGATCCACTGCACTGGATCCAAGGTTCAAGTCCCTGTCTCACCTTGACCCTGCCCTACACCGGAAGACATACACTGATCTCACCACTGAGATTGTGGCCACTGAAGACAGTGAAGAGGTATTTTTTAAAATGAGAATTCCTTTGTTCATAAATAAATAAATAAATAAATAAATACAGCAGTCTAGTCTTAGTGTATGGTATTGCGATTAGAATAATAATTTGATATAATGATGGCTTTTATTAAATGTTAATAATGCCACAATTATAGTTCTATGAAATATGAAATTAAATCATTAGTTTGTAATGGTTTTTTCCTTTTTGTTCTTTTCTTTGTTTTGTTTTTTCAGGGTCAAGGAGCCACAGAGCCGACAGGAGCAGACTCCTCTCCATCTCCTCCACAAAAGAAGTCGGCCATGGAGGAGCTTTTCGGGGACACCTTCATCTCGAGCCAGCAGATAGGCAAGAAGAAGAGCTTTGCCAACACCATTAAAGAGGAGGTGGCATCCTACAGGGCAGCAGACAGCATTGCAGTGGATGGTGATCCCCTGGCATGGTGGAAAATGAATGAGCCAAAATACCCTCACATTGCCATGATGGCAAGGTGCTACCTCGCGGTGCCTGGCACTTCAGTTCCTAGCGAGAGGGTGTTCTCCACAGCAGGGGACATAGTGACTGCAAAGAGGTCTTGCCTCAGCCCAGAGAATGTAGACATTCTCATATTTCTGAAAAAGAATTTGAGCGCCTTCTAATTTGGCTGCTTGTTGTGTTATAAGCTCAGGTCTGACCGTCTGCCTTTATTTTTTGAAGATGTGGCACAGAGGCAATTTTATGTTATAAGCTCAGGTCTGGTTAAAGTGTGTTAAAGTTCATTTAAATTGTTCATAAGTAATAAATGGGAAACAAAGTCGTATTATTTGTCTATTGACTTCTTCTTTTTTGCTGATCCGAAAAATCTGTGATCCGTGGCTCAAAATCCGTCACGCGATCCGATCCGTGGGTTTTCTGATCCGTGCCAGCCCTAGTTACCATAGTTGTTACTAGGGAATTAATCATTAGTTCATGATTACTTCACCATTAGTTACCATGTGTGTGCCCCTCAAGTAAAGCAGGCCATCATACTTAGTTGTTACTAGGGAATTCATCATTAGTTCATGCTTACTTCATCATTAGTTACCATGTTTGTGCCCCCTCAAGTAAAGCAGGGCTTCATACTTAGTTGTTAAAGAGATACTCAACACTTTTTCCACTTTTTTCTGCTGAAAATCAATATATATTGGAAGCTGTGTTCTTGATGAATCCAGGTCAAAGTCCTGACATTTACAGTAAATCTGAGTAATTCCTCATCTCTTCTCACATACCTATGCAGTTCCATGCAAACCAAAAAGGCAAAAAAGGCCAGCTGTAGACTCCCAATTTTCCTCCCTTTCTATTGGCAGAGCTCTTGATCAGTGACGTCACCAAACCCAGCCCGCCCATCTCTCGTGCCTAGGCCCCTCCCAGCCAAAGTTTATAAAAGTGGCTGCACACCATGCTGGGACTATGGAGTGTGGAGAATTGTTGAATAGGGAGAGAGAGAGAGATTTGTGGAGCGCTTTGATTAGACTGCATAGTGTAAATTGTAGTATTTAGTAGTCTAGGTTTAGTTTTAGAGTACGTCAGAAAGCCTAGGTTGTGTTTGTTTGTTTGTAAAAAAATAAAAAAATGTTCGTCTGTTTGCATAGGTATGTGAGAAGAGATGAGGAATTACTCAGTTTTACAGTAAATGTCAGGACTTTGACCTGGATTCATCAAGAACAGGCAGGACCTCGAATCTCCAAAACAGCAACTTTTCAGGAAGTTAAAAAAACCTGTTTGCTCTTAACACATTGAGTGCCAGCGACGCCATATGGCGTCATTAGAAATTTACCGTAGAGTGCCAGCGACGCCAAATGGCGTCAATAACTCGAAATTGTTTTTTTGACGGGGGGGTGTCCATCTCAGCTTCTTACATCGCCTCTTACAATATGAGAGCAGAGCAGCATACACTTCACCCAGACAGACCCAGACATCAGAAAATTAGCTTCAGAGTCAGTGATGTGCTTGAAATGTTTAATTTCACAAAAGGCTCATTATCTCAGCTCGTAGAAAAAAAGCGCTGTTTTTGCTTCAATCAAGCTATCTTCTCCGGCTCATAACTAAAGAACGGAAAATGGGATCAATAAACTTTTTTTTGCAGGTGATAGAAGAGAGTCTCATCGTTATTTGTGCGTGTTCAGTGTTTACATAGTAATTATTAAAGAAATTATATGACTGTTTTAAAATGCATTGCGGCCTATGTGGCACAGCAAGCAACCTTTTGCCCAAGGGCCGTGGCACTCAAAGTGTTAAAATACTGAACCAAACATCGTCAAAGTTGGCACATGTCTTAATTATAGTTAGTTTTCCACTGAATGTGTCATTACTTTATTAATATCTTACCTGGATAAGCTCAAATGATGTTGTTTATATTATCAGTCCGACTTGGAAGCACTCTCTCCTGGCCAGTCAGGCGCTGATGGCCGCCTCCCCTCTGGTATGCACATGCATGAGCCGCAAGCTCCGGGCCGCGGGGGTGCGCGCAGCCGAGCAGCAGTGCTCTCATAGCCGAGGCGAAGGCTTTGGGATGGGGGTGAGACAGACGGTGGTGTTGGCTCGCTCCCCCAGTGGTCCTGATGCATCAATATACTTCTATACCAGGGGTGGGCAATTATTTTTCATGGGGGGCCACATGAGAAACCCAGATTGTTGCCGGGGGCCGAACAAATATTGTCATGCCGTAACCCATGGATGGGTAACTTTGATGATAGAGAGGGCCACAAAAAATGTCCTCGCTACCAGGTTTTGCTGAGGGCCGAACGGCGCCAGCGTGAAAAATCTGGTGCATTTGAAGCCACGTTTAGAGGAATAACTCATTTTAAATTAACAGTTGTGATGTCATTATTCAGTCTTAACCACCAATATTTCATCCTTTTCTCACTCACTCCTATGTCACCACCTGCTCTCAGGGCTTGAAATTAACTTTTTTGACCACCTGCCAATATGGCTGCTACATTTTAAAGTTACCAGCCAATTAGAATTTCCACTATCCAAAATGTTTTTCTTGAAATAAATCAGAATATGAGCAGGTTAATTTAAGCACAAGTATCAGTAAGTGGCCCGGGATGATCAAAGCCTGTGTTGAGGGTCACACGAACAAAAATGCAGTCTTGAAGCTAAATAAATCCAAAACCAATGAGTTAATTATTTAAATTTCTAATTCAATGTAGCCTTTTAGTCATAAATATTATTGAAAGATATTCCATATTCCAGACTGAAATGCTATAACAGAAGTGGAGTATTGGCCAGAATGACATGAACATTTGGACACTTATTCAGCGGGTATCTTGCATGTTGCGTTCAGGTGCACTGTGTAAAAAAAAAAAAAAAAAAAAGTGCAATTCCATCACGGGCCACACAGGTAGCGCCCGCGGGCCGCATCCGGCCCGCGGGCCGTAGTTTGCCCATGTATGTTCTATACCTTCAGATAAAGGTTGTAAGCTCACCTGTAACTATCGGTGACAATAGGCTCGCTTGAGTTGACTGCTGCCTCGTCTGGAAAGCAGACGAGAGCAGGCGAGCACAGTCAAGGGCTCGATAGCCTCTAATAGCCGAGGCGAAGGCTTTGGGATGGGGGTGAGAACAGGGGGATGAGAACAGGGGGATGAGAACAGGGGGGGTGAGAATGCATGTGGCCCCGCGGGTGTGGCCCCGTTGGCCACACCCGGCCCGCGCTGTGTGGCCCGCGATGGAATTGCAAAAAAAAAAAAAAAAAAAGTACAGTGCACCTGAATGCAACATGCAAGATACCCGCTGAATAAGGCCATGTTCAGATTAGGAGGCCAAATCTGATTTGTGAACTTTAGTGACCTATTAATGACTTTATCCAGATTGGTTTTATGAGTCTGGACGCTCCAAGTCTGATTTGTGTCACTTGTCCCAAACCACATATGAACGTAGTTTCCAAACTGCTTTCGACTGATTGAGTGATGACGTGCAGATCCACCAAATCTGATTTGAACGTCACTCGCAACTCGTCATCAAATGCTTCTGCGCACGAAAACCACGCCACCACCAACGTATGTATTTACTGACGCCCACGTCGTTACCATAGCAACCCATGCAGATAGGCTGTTTAGGTCTGGCCACACAGATCCGACTTGAGAATCAGATTTGTGGCAGTGCGGACACACTCCCAAATCAGATTTGGGAAACCAATCAAGATAATGATGATTAATGACTTTATCAGCAAATCGGATTTGCCTGTAATGTGAACATGGCCTAAGTGTTCAAATGTTTATGTCATTCTGGCCAATACTCCACTTCTGTTATAACATTTCAGTCTGGAATATGGAATATCTTTCAATAGCTGCTAAATTGTCAAATACCGCCGTCTGCTCGCTACCCAGGCACTTATGTATGTACTTAACCTAACTAACTATCCGGTGTGCACAACATTGTCAGACTAAACTCTGACACCCCAAAAACCTGCAATCCGCTACAGAAAAATGTATATTGATCGTTTATTAACTGGCCCCTGGCCTTCTATCATTTCACGAAAGTGGCCCCCGGGCAAAGCAAGTTCAGTATCCCTGGTATAGGCTCTACCAACTGTCACAATTCAGCAGTCTGGATAGCTCAGTTGGTAGAGAGTCAGACTAATACTCTTGCGATCTTGGGGCCAAGGGTTCAAACCTCACATGGAACAACTCTTGTATTTATATGTTATAGGTAGGGTGATGGTAACTAATGGTAAGATAATCACGAAGTAATGATGCATTTCCTAGTAACAACTAAGTATGAAGCCCTGCTTTACTTGAGGGGCCACAAACATGGTAACATGTGAAGTAATCATGAACTAATGATTAATTCCCTAGTAACAACTATGGTAACTAATAGTCTTCGTGAAGGTAGGAATGAGAAACTTTTGTTTTGCAATGGCCAAATAAAATTATTGGATGATAATCTAAGAATAGGCTGCGCAAAAGTGTTTGCTTGTGTTAATAATAACAATGTGTGAATGGTTGAAGCTGAAGCAATTGCAGTTATGTGATTGTTATCTTTAAAGCCGCTTTCACACATGCCGTGGAATTCGGGAGTCATCTAGAGGGCATCAGGATGGTGGTGTATGTGCGAACACGTTTTGGTGAGCTATGCGCACTCCCGCGATCCTCCTCCTACGCGCAGGTACGTGTACCCCCAGCCCTAGTGGCAGGAGTGGATTGTCCCCCCCCCCCCCCCCCCCAGAGCTCCGTGAAGTAGCCAGCTCAGTGAGTGCATGAGGACAGAGAGAGAAAGCCAGCATGACAGATTATTATTATATAAATAGTCGATGTGAATGAGCGAGCAAAAGAAACATCATGCCGTTTCAGTGTTTCCAAATGAAGCTCAAACCTGCTCCGTGTGCGTCAGCCAACATGTTGCTGGATTGAAAGGCTCATGGCTCTGATCTGATTTCATGTCTGCTTCGCACAGCACACACATTTAATAAGCATTTTTGGACGCGAGGGTCGTCCCGCACACAGCGTTTGTGAAGATTCAAGGGCAGAACCGCAATTTCCAAGTAGCGTCAAGTCAGGCAGTATAAAACGAAAACTTCCGGGTATAACCTTCGCAATAATGGCAATTAAATAAAGTAAATGCACGTGTAATTTTTTTTGTGTGAGTTTCGAAAGATACAGAACAGAGATAAACTGGAAGAATATCTGCTCCCTTCGAAAAGTCCATTTTAACCCGTAGTGAGTCGACCATTCTGATTTTGTGTTACTAAGTAATACAACATTTATTTTATTTTGAAGGCAAAAACATCTAGCTTCCTGTATTCTGTACAATTCTAGTAGGTTTGATGCATTTTAGGACTGAACATAGCAAAGACCTGTTTTCTTTGTAGTGCTTGAGACTCGAGGAAATCGATGCATCTGGGCGTGAGTTGTAGGGTTGTTTAATTAATTACTAACGTTATGCGCAAACGATTATATGCCGTGAACGTTAGGCAGTTATCGCCCATTATGTATTTTTAGTTTTCACAACTCCCAAATTGTGTGGTCATGCCCAAATCCCCCCCACCCCCGCCCCCGCCCCCGTCCCCGTCCCCTCTCCCTCTCTACAAACTCTGCGGAGGTGCTACTCATGTGTGAAAGCAACATGCCTCATGTCTGAAAGGGTACACTTCACGTATCAGAGGCAGGCTCAGTGGGAAGCAGAGCCAGATTAACACCCCCAGGGGCCCCGGGGCACTGAAGCTCCCAGGGGCCCCCCTACCCATCGTCCGGATGTTTGGATGTTTTTTCGCCATATTTAGAGGAATATCTCATTTTAAATTAACATTAGTATTATACTGTTATGTTATTATTCCGTTTCTGAGATTCAGTTTCTCACTCACTCATAGGCGATTCTAGGCTTTGCAAAGAGGTAGCACCAGCAGGAGAAAGATATTAGTCTGACTGGGGGGTTTCTAGGGGGGCTGTGCCCCCCCTGGACAAAGAAATTTTGTACATTTTAAAGTAAAATGCATGAATCTGATGCACTCTGAGAGCAAAAGGAAGAGGCTAATCTTCACATTAATATCCTATTCACTGTGCTGTGGCTTTACAATGATGAAAAAAGAATTGACATTACATTTCCAATACAAAACAGCAGAGGGTGCTGCAGCACCACAAGCACCCCCACTTCCCGCGCCCCTGGTCACCACTTGCCCACAGCCATCCAATGAGACTAAATCATCAGACTTAATCTTCTTGGAAACACATTTTATTTTGTCCTGATTGGTCTTAGATTTGTGTCATAGTTCTGTGGAGCCCAACATGAGCCCGACCAAAAAAAAAAAAATTTTTTTTTTTTGGAGGGCCCCTTCACCCCGAGGGCCTCGAGGCACGTGCCCCGGTTGCCCTATGGTTAATCCGGCCTTGGTGGGAAGCAACCCTCACCTGATCCGGAGTTCATGTGTGAAAGTGGCTTATGTCACTACCGACCCATCCCATCCCAGATACGTTACGCTGCGTTGCGGAACTGACGGATTGACTCTCCCCCATGTGAATTGGTGGGCCGATACATGCGGTACGGAAAAATTACGCACCTGTTCTATTTTTGTCGGATCCCGCATACGTCTGACAGATTACATGAGTGTGGGTCTGCTCGCAGCCGTACCGCATCTGCAGGGCCGGCCCTATCCATCTGGGGGCCCTAAGCAGGATATAGATCAGGGGCCCCCTCCCAGGGGCGGGGGTTTTGGGGGCATCCGCGTTGGAAGTACTTTTAAGTAGGGGGTGCTGTAAGGAGGGGACTCTTTTGACGTTTTGACGAAAATTTGACGTTTTTGGGACTTTTAGCCATATTTAGAGGAATATTTAAAACAAACAAACATGACGATGACGCTCGTTTGTAGCCCTATCAGTGTCAAGCAAGCGTGTAGAACCCAGCAGCCATAGGGGTTGCCAGGACAGTTAAACCAGGGGTTCCCAACCTTTTTTGTGCGAAGGACCGGTAGATACATGCAGGACCGGTTGTCAATTTTAATGGTTTTAGTTACATATATATTTCACCAGGTGGCAACAAAAGGTAAATAACAGCCTTTTGTGTTGTACTGTATGTAGCCTACAGTATTTATGTTTTTGTTTAAACTACAAACATAAATACACGTCAACCTATGTTTTAACTACCACACACAGCCTATAATAGTATAGCCTGTTGGCGAATCCCAATTCCCATCTTTTTTTTTTTATTTTTTATTTTTTTTTTTTATCCCATTTTTATCCCCCATTAGTGCTCATTTTTTATCTCAATCCTGGTTGCTACTCTCTCCTCTGCCGATCTTGGGAGAGCCGAGACTGGCTCCATGCTTCCTCCGAGACATGGGCAGTCACAAGGCCGCTTCTTTTCACCTGCCAGAGGAAGCTTCACCGGTAGGACATAGCACGTGGGAGGTTCACGCTATTCCTACCAGTTCCCCTCCCTCTGAACAGGCGCCCTTACCGATCAGAGGAGGAACCACATTAGCAACCAGGATGTTGCATGTTTTTGTGAAGGGGGTTCCTATATGAAGGAAACCCCCGGGAGGCACGGGGAGAACATGCAAATTCCACACAGAAAGGCCATTTTGCCGACCCCACACGGGGGGTGGGCACTCGAGGACATGCGGTGTGTGGACGGGCACGCATTCCTTCAGCGTTCACCTCGTCCCCAGGTGGGAATCGAACCCACGACCTTCGAGCTGTGAGGCGATAGTGCTAACCACTGCACCACCGTACCTCCCACCGTCCCGCAAAGTGCTAGTGCTGTCCCGATTCTCGGAGTGTTAGTCAGTTTTAAGATTTTCCAGTCGATGCCGCTAACATGTGTTTCAGTTTAACTGGTGACCGTGTTAACTCTGTCATAGCGGCTCTCAACTCAACAATGACATTACCACCGAGAATTATGGCATTTCGTAACAACGTTATGGCTTGACCGCACCAGCACGGCTACTGACTATCGATAGTTAGCAACAACAATTGTGTTAGGCTCCAAAACGGAAATCCATATAATGACATTTAAACTAAGATAATACAATGGTTATCGTAATTTCCAGACATGGGACCAAGTCACTTCGGTCCAAATCACAAGTAAGTCCCAAGTCATTTGGTCCAAGTCTCAAGCAAGTCCCAAGTCATTTTGTTTTGGGCAAGTCAAGTCAAGTCAAGTCACAGGTTTTGTCAAGTCAAGTCCTTAGTTAAGGCAAGTCAAGTCCCAAGTCAAGTCACTTTTTTTCCCTACGCCCAAATACTGCAGTCTTACCTTTCTTTATAAAGAAAAAAGACATGGTATTAATACCTGTCTAATAGTGGTGATATTATTGGCCAATTTACAGTATCTAACCCGTTCAAAAAGTATGACGAATTTAATTTGTGTTCTAATCATTGATATTCAGTGAAATAAATGTAATCAAACAAAAGTCAAATAACTTTATAAACGCTTATTTATTTCTGAACTGCTTCACAGTAAAAAGAACCTTACCTCTTCTCAATCAAAACATATTAATATAAACAAGGCTGGAAACCTAGCATATACTGCCAGTGCAGAAAAGCATTGTTGAACCTGTTGACACACGCACGCACGCACGCACGCACGCACACACACACACACACACACACACACACTCAGCTGACAACATGTTCCTCTCCCCCCTCCAACCCAGGGCTGACACATACATTTGCATAATGTCCCCTGATGCATTGTGGTTGACAAGGAAGCAACCAAATGAAGCTAAATAAGTGGTAGATAGTAATATTTATTTTTACCAAATGTTTACCACAAGTTGTAATATTTCAATGTTGGCCAAAATAAAAATTAAAAATTGACTATATGAATTAACACCCTAAGTCTAAAGCACATTTTTAGGCAGGGTATATATACATCTCACAACTAGAACAAGTTGTGATTGGGAACTTTGGAGACCGTGTTGCGCAAGCTTTTGCATAATATTTTAAGATCTCTTGATGTGCTCGCAGTCTACGATCGAACCAATAGTCTACGGGTAGTCTACGGGCCTGCGCTGGCGCAGCGCTGGCCCGAGATGATTGATTGACGGCCAGTCATCCAATCACGACAATGCTATAAGGAGGAGCATGACTGGATGACAATTTGTCATTGGATGACTCAGTCATGATCCTCCTTATGGGATTGTGGTGATTGGGTGACTGGCTGTCCGTCACGCTCCTCTCTCCGTCTCCTCCTAATGCCGTTCCAGCTTGCACTCGCCATGCACTGACTGACGCATACCGGACAGACAGAGAAACTTGGACAATGTTACGTTATGATTTCATTATTTAAACAGACAAACACAAACAAGTTATCCAAGTCATCACCTCTCAAGTCAAGTCAAGTCTCGAGTCTTTAACTTCCAAGTCCAAGTAAGTCTCAAGTCATATATGTTTTTGTCAAGTCAAGTCACAAGTCATCAAAACAGGGACTCGGGTCGACTCGAGTCCAAGTCACCAAGTCTCAAGTGCCCATCTCTGGTAATTTCTACATCTCTATTAAATACTTACATTTGTAGGGCTGCTTTTTTGCCTCTTCTTCTTTTGAATTGACAGACTGGACGGAGCTTTGGCGTATTGCTGCCCCCCACAGTCTGAAGACGTATCTGCCTTTAAGGGGTGTCCCATTTTAAAGTCGCAAGATAACCCTTAACACTTAGTTTTGAGGGCTACTAAGATTGAGGGTTGAGCTTGAGGGTTAAGATTGAGGGAAAAGATTTGGGATTGGGCCTATGTTTATTAAAAAAAAAAAAAAAAAGGGGGGCCTCTGGCAACTCCCGGGGCTGTAGGCAGTCGCTTATGGCTCAATTCCACCACATTTAACAGCCCTGCACAGCTCGTCCCCACTCGGCTCTAATCGTTTCGGCTCGATGGACGTTTTGCTTCCACTGCGGATCATCTGCCCCCACCCACCCCCGCCCCCGCATATCTGTCCTTCGCTTATAGCCGAAGTAGGCTATACCATAACGTTACAATTAAATCCATCCACAGAACTTTTAAACTGTTTATGAAATACTGGTGCCTCTAAATGACCTACAGTGTACATGGGCGAATATGACAATCGGCCAGGAGAATGGATATCACTTTGTAGTTAGTCACTCAGGCATGCGCTGCGCTGCGCGCGGACGGAAGAGGCGCAACAGAGTGAAGCCTGCCCTGTACCCCGCGGCCTCTCAGGCAAGACCGCGGCTTCACCAAACACCCGCTGCGGCCTAGCGGAGCGCTGCAGCTCAACTAACTACAGGAGCTTGCTGAGCAGCGGACTTTTTTCACTCTGAAAACAATTGAAACCACCGCCACGACTTTATTTCACCAGAGGCGAAGGCAGCAACACAAAGACTGATGGAAATAACATAACAGAAGAGAATGTAATCCCACTAAACTGGTATGCAGCGCATTGACAGTCAGTAGATAGAGTAAACACGATTCTGCCTGGCCAATCAGTCGTCTACAATGTTTTCACGTCACCGTATGAACCCGGGTTCACAGAATAGAACCTTGACGAAGCAGGTACGAAAAGTAGCACGACTCGACCCCAATACAACCCGTGCTGGCACAGTTTAAACCGGTGGGATGAGACAATTTATCGAGTCGAGCGGAGCGGGATCGCGCTACTACCTGCGGTGGAAATGAGCCATTAGTTTGCATATAGGGCGGGCCAGCCCTGTTCCGGAGGCGGTGTACATTAGCCCTGAGGCTGTATTCACACAGGATCTATCTCTCTTTCTCTCTCTCTCTCAGGTTACAGGAAAACAAGTGGAAAAAGTGAACAGCGAGCACACTGCAAAAAAAACTTTCCTGATCATGCGGATAGGACAGACATATGAAGAAAACAGTACTGTAAAAACCTTTCCTGATCATGCTGATAGGACAGACATATGAAGAAAACGGGGAAATCCGAAATACAGGGACAGAAAACCTCCACGCCCCTCGTCCACCGCCACCACTCACTCAGTACGTTTACATGCACTTAAAAAAAAAATCTAATTATTGCGTTAGTCCGCCTAAAACCGGACTTTTGAAATGCATGTAAACATGTTAGCTCGACTGAAATGGAAGTTATAAAAGTCCGACTAACACACGCAGATAATGCGATTTGGAGTCCATTTACCCCTGCATGTATACAGGCCGCATTTTTTTATTCTGCATGATGCCAAAGGCTAGGCGAAGGCATAACCCACCCCTCTCTCTGCCTCTGATTGGCCTAGCCTCAAACGTTCAAACAAACACATTCGCTTGGCTATCCTGCATCTCTTTCTACAGTCTGTGGTCAGACTCAGTGGGTCAGACAGACAGCAGTTACACTTGCATGAAAGACGCCACTGTGTTTATGTCTTTAATCGTCTTTACCTATGTTTATAACGATGCCGCTACTCTTGGCAGTGCACGTATGTAGCCTATAGATATAAAAACAGGGTTAATGCGCATTTGCAGTGAACTAATTCAGCTCATTCAACACAAGAATGACATGTATTTGAATTTAAATATTAATCAGAGGAAACAAGGTGATGAAATTTAGAATGACAAGAAAAAAATAGACATTCATAATGCCTGTGCACCAGGCGAAGTAGGCCTAAATAACTCAGTTATACGGTTTGCCTTTAATATAATAAAGTAAGATCTCACACATGACCTTTTGATTCTATATGCTGCCATCTGCCATCTCATGCTTGTTGATTCAATGATTGTTTTGCACCTGCTGCTCATGTTGTCAATGCTTAGATGACCCTTATAGCCTCAGCAGGATCTAACTGACTGCATAGTCATTTGAATAAAGTATGAATGTTAGCTGTCCAGCAAACACACCACTAATAGCCTATCTAGTTATAGGAATAATGATTGGAAGTAGCCTACTAACTAGCCCTGTCACAGCTTTAGCAAAGAGATACCTGTGATGCTTGTCAAAGTGGAAATAAATGTTATGATCATATTCAGCCAGACAGTGACATGGAGATTTAAAATGGTGAGGATTTTATTTTATTTTTTACTGGGGGGGCCTGGCCCCCTCATTAACTTCACCCATGTATTTAAAGTTATAGGCTCTGAATCAATACGGTGTGGGCATTGAATTAAAAAATAGCCTATAAAAATGCGCAGCCCCGTTGCACGCACCTTAGTGCGCTTTGGATACGTTTATGGTAACCTTTTTACGCAGGTGATTTAGTGATATTTCTCCATGCAGCGTTCAGCTGCAATCGGCAGGGTCAAACGTGCTTGGGAGCGAATAAAAAAGGAATACTTCACGCTGGAGGAACAAACCATAATCTTAAGGAAATATGAAGAATTCAAAGATGTAATGAAAACCAAAGGCAACACTGCTGCACATAATAATCACAGAAAGGAGGGCTGGCAAAAGATGCAGATTGTCTCAATGTTATTCAGCTTGCAGCCGTCGGGCTAGCCCCATAACGTGACCCTGCTACTGTACTCCGTATATTATAATAATATAGGCTACTCGTACAGCAGTCAGGGTCACACAGCCTTCTTATAGGCAATAAGGGGGAAAGGCTGTTCAAAACGCTCTTCTACCCGGCTCCGACGTCCGATTGCAGATCCGAAAATATGATAGTCCTCCTACGGAAGCCAGTAATTTAGCCGGTGCCGTTAAAATGATACTGCTGCGTGAAACAGCAGTACAGGAAACCGGACAGGAAACCAAGATGCCCTACTCATTTCAGGAAGTAGTAAAGTTGTGCAACAAACAGCAGTCTTTCCACAGCCTGTGCCGTATTGAGGACAGGAGAAGCTTCCTAGTGCCGACAGGAACCTTGGCAGTTTGAGTATTTCATGACATGTTTTGCTTCCCATTTTTGATCTGACTCTCCGTGTGGCTGCATGTGTTTGCTTGCTGCGTGGAAGCGGTGCACCATGATAGTGACTGAGATCAAACACACGCTGCTGTAAATTCAGCACAGGCTGTGGAAAGACTGCTTTTAAACAGTTGTTTCACGCAGCAGTATCATTTTAACAGCACTGACTAAATTACTAGCTTCCGTAGGAGGACTATCATATCTTTGGATCTGCAATCGGACGTTGATTACAGTAATGTCAGGTGTGCCTGACTGCTGCAGTCACAACAACAGTGATCAGGCACACCTGACATTAATCAGTTCATCCAATAGTGTAGGACAGGAAACCAAGATGCCCTACTCATTTCAGGAAGTAGTGGAGTTGTGCAAGTAGTCTATTAGGGGGACTTTCTTTTTTTTTTTTAATAGGGAGGGAGGGAGTCTTGCCGGCGCCCGTAAGGGCGGCGGCAAAAAAAGAATTACGTTTTTTTGGACGTTTGGATGATTTTTAGCCATATTTAGAGGAATATCTAATTTTAAATTAACATTAGGATTATACTGTAGTGATGTCATTATTCAGTATTTTCTCCTTTTTCACTCACTTGGTGACCTGCTCTCCCTTTAGGTCGTTTTACAATTACACTACAACAGACAGCAACACAGGCAGAAACACTGAACTTATTATTATTATTATTATTATTATTATTATTATTATTATTATTATTATCACTTTGAAACAGAGTGCAAAACTTGTCTTCTCAACACAAAAATAAAATAAAACTAATCGTATACTATACCATTATAGCAGCAGCCAATGACAACACATTCAAGCCATCCTAAAGTGCATTAGTGAGTTCAGTACAGAGTCCGGGTCTGTCTGTCTCTCAGCTGTAATAATCCTACAACGATCACGGCTTTAACAAGCATCACAGGCTGTGTAAACAGTGTAAAGTGGGCTCTCTGTAACCTGATCCCCGGGTCTGTCTGTCTCTCAGGTGTAAGAGAGACATTGTAACTGAGGGGGCAGTTGCCTCCTCAGATTTTGAAAAAAAAAAAAATTTAGGGGGACCAACTTTTTAGGGGGACAAAATGTCCCCATGTCCCCCTACTTCCGGCGCCTATGAGCGGAGCACACAACGTTTTTGCTTCCTTTCAAAACAATTCACAGTGTATTCCAACAATCAGCATTAGCTGCACAGCACAATCAATACATTTCACAGTTAGGCTACTACAAACTTTAAAACCTCGGTTCTAAGGGAGTCTGCTCAGACCAATTCGGTAAATGCCTCTTACTTCAAATGATGCTTCTGTCCTTGTTGAATCGCGTCGGCACAGCACTCTGCTCCTGGAACGGTGCGATCGGGTGCTGCCTACTGGTGGAGGCCTGCTAGAAAAAGTAAAAAATAAAATGTGTTCACAGGAAAAATAGGGAAAGTAGATCTCGTCAGTTGATTCTCTTGGCCGCTCTGTGGCATGAGAGATTCTGTTTCTGTTTAAGTATGGTTGGCAACTTCTTGAAATGCAAATAAGGAACGCCCCTGGGGGAGTGGGGGGGGGGGGGGTGGCTGGGGAGTCACCCAGGGTGATGGGGGAAGGTGGTGCTTTGCTCCTCCTGTAATTAGGGAGGTAAAACCCGTTTGTGTGTTTTTCTGAAAAACATTTTAACAGCTTATGATGCATTTATTTTGTTATATAGTATATTGGCCAATAAACAACAAATGAAAAGTTTCCTGGCCTAAATCGTGCATTTTTTTGTTTTAAATCAAATTTTAATGTGAAATTAGGATTAATCACTCATTACATTGCCAAACTCCTGAAAAAGTGGGCCTCACGTGAAATCTAATTCATGCCTGGAAGGTCCTTGAAAACCCCTCACGCCCACACCCCAGCTCCGATTGGGCTGAAAATTTGCATGACTGTGTGTTATTATCTGGGTAAGAACCATTTGTCGGATTGACTTCAAACTGGTGGAGTGCGCTGTTCAACCAACCCAGGGATAGCGGAACGCATCTGAACTTGGGGGGGCCGGGGGGCGTGTCGGGGGGGCGTGTCCCCCCGTCGGGGGGGGGCGCATTCCCCCGAATCTCGGCAGCGCCGAAGAAAATTTTATGTTTTTTGGACTTTTATCCATATTTAGAAGAATATTTAATTTTAAATTAACATTAGGATTATACTGTTGTGATGTCATTATTCAGTATCTTCTCCTTTTCTATTATTAGTATTAGTATTAATATTAAATACTGAGTATCTCATGAAAAACTATTAATATTGCATCTTTTGTGTTTAGCTCCGTCTCACAGCAGGCCCGGCTCCAGAACCAAATTACAGAGGGGGCCTGCCCCTAGCTTGGGGGGGCCAAGGGGGGTCCGGGGGGATTCTCCCCCGGAAGAAGATTTTGTACATTTTAAAGTAAAATTCGTCAAACTGGTGCATTTGAGAGCAAAAGGAAGAGGCTAAATCTATGAGGAACTACACACATCTCTAATGTGTTGTGACTTTACAAATAGGCCTAAACAATTAATATTAAATGTATTTACACATTGTGCACAAATTGCATTCATTGTGACAAATTTACAATAGTTAATTAATATCCAGCCAGAATCATTGCAAATGGAGGTTCAAAGTAACAGTTAGCAATAGCATTCAGTTAATCAATGCCTAATGACAGCCAGATTCCGTTTTAAACTTTAAAACAGAAAAACGGAAAAACGTTTTTAGCACACACAAAAAAAAAAAAAAAAAATTGAATGGGGGGGCCAGTTTAGGGAATGGGGGGCCCGGCCCGGTCAGGCCCCCCTCCAATGCCGGGCCTGTCTCACAGCATTGTAACATTGTAGTGCAGCCAGAAAGGAAAACTACTGTAAACATTTGAACCACATTTCTTGTTTAGAACCTATAGCTAGCAACATCGCCATCTCCTGAAAAACATTAATATTGCACCTTTCTTGTGGCTACATCACAGCATCTACTGAAAAACATTTATAGTGGATCTGACTTGTTTAGTTCACTTTAGATTCACATCACATCTGAAAAACAACCAGTCGAGTGTAATAAGTAAATTAGGTTTAATTGTAAAAAAAAAAAAAAAAAAAAAATCTAAAAAAAAAAAAAATTTTTTTTTTTTTTTTTTTTTGGGAACTGAAAAGTACCCGGGCCGCGGCCCGGGTGGCCCGGGCGGTTCCGCGATCATGAGAGAATTTAGGTTGGGTCCCAACCTAAATTCTCTCATGTCACTCCCCTCTTCCGGGACCGTCATTGGCTTCCCAGGCCCGCATCAAATTCAAGACACTGGTACTGGCCTACAGGGCAGTACATCAGACAGCTCCTCCGTATCTACAATCTATGGTCAGGTTCCAAACCTCGCACCGCACCCTCCACTCCTCCACCAGTGCAGGGCGCCTTGCCCCTCCTCCGCTACGTGGGCTCAAAAGTCACTCATCCCGATTGCGACTCTTCTCGTCCCTGGCACCACAATGGTGGAACGAGCTTCCCCCTTCGGTCAGGATGGCCGAATCACTGCCCATCTTTCAGCAAAGACTAAAAACACACCTTTTCAGGCTCCACCTGGGCCCATCTTCTTTTTTTTTTATACTTTGTTTTTATTCAGTTTTTCCATTTTTAAATGAGGAACAGACATACAAGTACAGTACACATGACAGAGACAGACATTAGTGGAAGGAACGAGTACAAATTCAAATACAATAATTAGGGATGCACCGATTGCGATTTGTATTTTTTGACGTTTTTTTTTTTTTTTTTACTTTGCTTTAATAGAAAATTAACATTCATGTCACATTTCTTATCATTTGCATGAGGTAGGACGATCTCACTCAAAAACATCTCAAAATAAAAGTGTTCCAGGTTACTGGACAGAGCTTTTCTTTTTTGTGTAAATACAATGAATATAAAACAATTAATTCCAGTATATCCCACAGCTATCATGCATTTACTTTTCCAAAAGAAAAAAGGTGCAACAGAACAGGGGCTCCAGATGGAAAGTAGCCTATGGCTGAATCTGTTACAAAGCATTTCTTCCCCTATGGGGTTTAATATTTTTTTTGTATATGTCCCTGCCAAATAAACGAATAAAATAAAATAAATAAACGTCAAAATGTTATCCATGGACAAGGAGTTTATAGCCTATAGGTCTGGAGCCCAGAGACCTTCGAAGCCATGCCCACTCTACAGTTGTGGATTTGGCTGTTATTGAGTAGCCTAGATGAGGAAATGAGTTTGAGTTGACTCAGTTTGAATATCGTAGTTTACACACAGTCCGTTTTTTTTAATCCGCCATTCGAAAAAATCTCGCACAGTAAACCTTGCACACTGGTCCGATGCGTTTTATTATTATGTTTGTCGTTCTATTCGCAATACGAAACAAAAGTCCTCTCCTGTATGCATGTTACAACGTGACTGGCAGATAGCAGCAGCAGCAGCAGCAGGCAGCGGTGATGTGGAGTGCAGCTGGTCGCGGAAGAGGGGTGAGGTGAAGCGAGCCGCTCAGACTGGACTGGAGTGGACTCCAAACAACCTACCCGGCCCCTCCAGTCCGCGGCTCCACACTGACGAAGACATGCTGTGGCATGTGTGTAGTGGCAGGTTTTGTTTTGGCTGCAACTCATCCGTCTCGGTCTCGCTGCTTTTGGGTGCGCGCACGTCACTTGAAAATCGGCTCACAGAATCGGCATTTTAGAGTGACCGGCGCAGATCACTGATCGAGGCCGATCACGTGGAAATCGGCCATTTCCGGTCACGTGCATCCCTAACAATAATAATAATAGGTCTTGAAGGAGCACATCCATCTTCTTCACATCTAGTTTACAAAAAGAACCTGTAGGGGCAGATATTGTGCCCTCAGGCCTGAGATAAGGTCGAGATGAGAAGGGGGTTAGTTTCTCCAGAGAAAGGTTAACAAAGGATTTGGACATCTGTGAGAGAAGAGAAGACTAACTGGTTATCGATCTAGTTTCTGCATTTGCTTGGGAACACCCACAGCTGAACGGAGTCATCTGATTGGTGGAGGAGAATAGGACGTGAGGTCAGAAGGAACAGTACAGGAAGTGAACGCCAGATGCTATTCTCGATTTGTGGACCTGCAGGCCCAAATCCGGGCCTACTTTTCAGCGTGCTGGTTCAAACAATAACGCCTATTGTGAGACCTTACTGCTGGCTTTGACTCCTGTTTTTTTCATTCTACTTTCTCCTCTGCACATCAAAGTTTTTGATAATAAGATACGACAGCAGTCAGTCTGACAGACAGTCAGTCAGTCAGTGACAGACAGACATCAGTCAGTCAGGTAGACAGACAGTGAAACACACAGTCAGTTCAGACACTGACAGACAGTGGGACAGACAGACAGTCAGTCAGGTAGACAGGCAGACAGTGAGACAGTCAGGCAGACAGTTAGACAGAGACAGACAGACAGACAGTCAGGTAGACAGGCAGTCAGTCTGACAACAGTGAGACAGTCGAGCAGACAGACAGAAAGTCTGTGTGATACTGCCTGTCTGTCTCACTGTCTGTCTACCTGCTGACTGCAGTCAGGTATCAGTGAGACAGATTGACAGTCAGACAGACAAGCTAGCTAGTCGCTACAATTTATACTGTAGAACACCACAACATGAGCGGCAGGTTTGCCTCAAATATAAGTTGAAAGCGTTAATGTAACGTAAACATCTGTTATAGCTGATATAAATTTGCTACTCACCTTTATTCCAGAACTGATATTTCAGCCAAGTCCACTCGCTCAGCCCTGCTACAGACAGCTTTGTCTGTGATCCCTGTCTGTCTGTCTGCCTGTCTGTCTGTCTGTCTGTCTGTGCTGCAATATAGGGCTGTTTTTGTGTTGACAAGTTTGGCGACACCCATCGACGGAGTTTCAGGGGTTCCCAGCACAAGCGTGAATAATTTATTTTCATAATTCCATCGATAAGTAACACAATGACAGAATGTTGGCCATGGGTGCCACACACTTTCTCCTAATAAAACATCTAATATCAGATGGGGGACCCTGATCAAATATTATCGAATGAGGGTCCATGTGGTCTAATTTGTTTTAGTTTAGGGGACCTTGGCATGAAAAAGTTTGAGAACAGTGTATAAAGGCACAGACTTTGTTTATTAATTTTTTTTAGCTATGTCTTTTTATTTTTTGTAGCCTATTATTTATTTATTTTTATTTTATTTTGTATTTATGTATGCATTTATTCATTTTTATATTATTTATTTATTTATTTATTTATTTATTTATTTAGCTAACTTAGTGTTATCAACTGTCCCACCATTTGAATAATTAATACCCCTAGTGCAGTGGTTCACAAACTGGAGTGTGCGTACCCCTAGGGGTACATGGAGGTATTACAGGGGGTAATTGAGAGGGAAGGGGAAAATATCAGAATAAATCATGAAATTAAAATAAATGTTGAAACAAATCTGCTCAGGAGGCACTAATAATGACATAAAAACATTTTAACTCCATTTCTTATTTTGTAATGTTATATTCTTCAAAAGGTGGGTTATCATTCATTCATTGGATCAAATGCGCTAGTTTTCTCTTGCAATTTTCTAAGCAAAATGTTGTAATTCGGTAAAGGGGGTACATGGATCCCAAAATCAGGTAAAGGGTGTACTGAAGCCATAAAAGTTTAAGAACCACTGCCATTGTAGTGTCGCTGGCCAGCGTGCCCTCCCTTCTGTGAGAGGAGTCTGGCTGCACGGAAACAGGCTCCTGGCATAAACCCTCCCCTGCTCTACAGCTGCTCTCCCATTGGAAGCGTCGATTTCAGACGCTGCCGGATTTCCACTCCCCGCTTAAGAAGCTCTGTCATTGGCTCCGACCATGTCAATCAGAGTGGCTTCTGCTCCCTCCTCCCTGTGTCACTGTAAATAGTCCCCTGCCGCTGCAGTGAAAACAACAACGCTAACTAGCTGGCAAGCTAATGGCAGAAACTTACATGCTAGCTCGTTGCTACATGCTGAAAATGGCAAGTTGGATTGTTGGAAACTATTTTCCGAGGGCACTGCCGCTAAGCGCCGCCCATCGCAATCCCACTATGGAGACCTGCGCTGCCAGACTCCTCTCACGGAAGGGAGGGGAGGCTGGCCAGCGAGACTACTGCCATAGTGGACATCCCTAGTGGAATAAGAAAATATTATAAATTACTTACCAGGTACCACATGGATGCCAATGTACTAGGACCTGTAATAAAACAAAGTAAAATTAATTTTGTTTTCAGAGAGGGTCAGCAATTCTCTGCCTTTTGCCAGTTACAGCTCTGATCCATTCACTCATGGTGGTTGCATCAGCAAACAGCAGCTCCAAACGGAGCTATACCTGTGAAGTTAACTGCCGGATGATGGGTCAAAACTGGATAGGAACCAGAGTCAGATAACCTTAGTACAGTCATTCAAATAGATTGATATTGTCTTTGTTGCCTGCTCTAAGTTGATGCTTATATATATATATATATTATTATATTATTATATATTATATATATATTGGCGATAGCCGAGCCGGAGGCATTATGGTTTTGGGTTGTCCGTCCGTCCATCCCATATTTGTTAACGCGATATCTCAGACACGCCTTGACAGAATTCCATCACATTTGGCTGAAACATCCACTTGGACTACTTAATTTGATATTAATATTATATTATTTATTATATATTATATATATATTATTTATTATTAATATTATATTGCCTCACGTATGGCATTTTGGCCATTGCCATCTTGGATCTCAACACAAATCCAGGGGTTTCCCACAGAGCACGGCCTGCTATTGGTCCGTGATCAGCGAGCTGTGTGATCAGTGACAAGCGACCTGTCAATCATGCCCCAAAACATAGTCTGAAACTACAATACAACATAGTCTGAAACTAGTGATTGAGACGATAAACACATTAGGAAAGTGTTTACTGAGGCCATACTTGAGGCTTCAAAACAGAAGTCCACAAACCAATGGGTCGCCCCCTGCAGGCAGAGGACACTTCTGCATTGGCTTCAATTTTGACAAACAGAGCTACCCCCTTGTAACACATTTATGTGTGATGAATGGTTTACACTTTAGATTAGGGGATGCAGAAAGCCTTGTAAATGAATTGTAAATGATTTACACATCATTTATAACAGGTGAGGAACACTTCATTTACTAAAAGTGTATAGATGACTTACAACACATTTGTGATATGTTAACATAACATTTATTAATCATCTACAAATGTATATTCATGTTTTGTAAATGGTTAGTTCATCATTAACTAAAGGCTAATAAATTACTTACGACTGAACATTATTATAAAGTGTTACCATTAGCTTCTTTCTCCCATTTTGATTTAACATACATTGTGGAGTGAGTCTTGGAAGATTGTAAACACGAGTAGATTCTGGCAACCAGTTTTTCCTGAGGGTTGGACTTATAAGCATCAGTAAATACATCGATCAAGTTCATTTCAGCTTCCTGGGTAATTCTAATATTTCTGTCAAAGTGGTGCTTGACCTGAAAGTATCTGTAAAGATCCTGTTTTTCTAAACCATACTTGTCTGATAGCTGTTGGAAACTGTCCAATCCCACCTGGGCCCATCTTGAACATCTCTCTCTTTCTAAGTTGATTTCTCTACTGTTGACAAAATGTGATATTGTAAGTTGCTTTGGATAAAAGCGTCTGCCAAATGACGTAATGCAATGTAATGTAATGTAATACACAGACCTTACACACACAACACAATACGAGGCCGGAGCCCCACCAAACTAGATTTGAAGGCCACCTAGCGGCCTGATATGTAGTGAAATAAAAAGGCAGACTTAACTTGAATTACAGGCCTATATGTTCTTTAAACAAGTTAAACTGGTGGTAACGCTCATCAAGTTTAAAGAATCTGAATTATTTCACTAAAATAAGTAGCAACAATAACATTTGGGGATATTTGGAGCTATTCCCCCTGCCAGAAAATCAGTTATAAAACACTGCAGAGATGTTAGCAAAGTAGAGACTTCAAGCAGAAACGGTAAACTAATGCTGATATCTGAACGTTAAAACAGGGAAGTGTAGCATTTATTAACATCTGTAACCGTGGGGGCACAGTTTCCCTCAAAATAGAAAAACTACATAATGGGACTTTAAGGTTAGGGTAAAATATCAGGCTAAGCCAATCAGAGGCAGAGTCGGGCGGGCCATGCCTTCGCCATAGTAGGACATACGCTGCTTGGTATGTCCTTGAAATTAAAAGTGCGGCATCAGATTTTTATTATAATTTCCCCCCACTCAAAATGGCCCCGAGATCCATGTTTGGGTTCCGACCCACCAGTTCAGAAACCCTGATCTAGACCACATTTGTCTATCAAATGGTTAATGTATGCATTACCCAACATATAAATTAAAGCCTCAATCCAGGTTCTAGTTATCAAGACATGTCAGATCCAGTTACAGATACTTAGCCTTACTATAGTTGGGGGAAAAATAGGTGGAAATAAGTATTTTACAGCTTTCCTAACCCATGATAACTTAACATAGCCTACAGCTCTGTTTAACATGAAACCTCTATATAGTCTCAAAATGCATAATTCATGTTCAGCTACTGGAGCATAATACTGCAATTATGGATTGGGGCTTTAATCAAAGATAATTTACTGTAGTTCACATTGACAAAGTCAGATCATGGGTCACACCTCCACTGCCTCTGAAGATAACTGTGTGAATACATGATTTCCTCAATGTTCACCAATAGATGGATAAATGTGTAAAACAATGTGTCAGATAGTCAAACAGCAGGCTAACTAAGAAATGTATTGTATCAGAACAGTGTCCTGTATGATTATCCAATATCCAGGCAATTTGCATATTTGTACATCTATTCATACTGTCATACATAACTGTATTCTGTGAGCTTACATTAGCCTATAACATTTGTACAGCCTACATTATATAAAAAAAAAATATATATATATATATTAGGGATGGGCATCGAATTTCGAATTTTCGAATAATCGTTGTTATTATCAAGGTCGACTTTTATTATTGAAATTCGAAATTCGAATTTTTTTTTTTTTTTTTTTTTTTTTTTTTTTTTTAGTGAAATGTTGCATTGTCTCCCCTGATTCTAAGTATAGTCAAATCGCTTGGTTTGAGCAAGTAAAACAATTTTTATAAGCATTTTAAGCAAGGTTTATGGAAAAATGAATGGCGGATGAAATCCCATGAAGAGGGAGAGGGGGTGACTTTGGCACCCCTTTGGCACTCAGACCTGAGCCTACTAAATATTTAATGAACCACTCATGATTGTCAAAACTGTTTTTTATTTTTGAAAATGTCAATGTCATGTAACATGTTCTTTACTTCAGTGGTGCAATGCTTGTTTGAGCTAAAAATCCACAGCAGAAGCTTTTTATATTAATTAATAAAGCCGTAGACTTAGAATCAGGGAAGACAACGCAACATTTCACTCACAAAAAAAAAAAAAAATTTTTTTTACATTTTTTATTTTATTTTCGAAATTCGAATTAAATTCGAATTTGGCCAGCGAATTTCGAATAGTGTTTTTGCTAGAAATGCCCACCCCCCTTATATATATATATATATATATATAGAGAGAGAGAGAGAGAGAGAGAGAGAGAGAGAGAGAGAGAGAGAGAGAGAGAGAGAGAGAGAGATCTTCATGTTGAGCAGAATAAAATGTATTTAAACCAGTGTGTCTAACACTTTGGGGTGTGTGTGTGTGTGTGTGTGTGTGTGTGTGTGTGTGTGTGTGTGTGTGTGTGTGTGAGGGGCGTCAAGAAAAAAAGGTGAAATTATATGTATTATTAGACACCTGACTAGCTAACGTAGCCCACACTGACTACGCTTAGCCTAGTTAATAACCAACAACATGCAGTACACGCGCATCTAAAACGAAGCACACTGACACCACCACACATCGATACCACACATATACCACCTGAATACCATGCATACCTTAACAACACGCGCAAATCACAAATGTTCAATCCCGTTCGGGCTCCCACTTGTTACGCTGCTAACTAACCTAGCTCGTACTAAATCCTATTTTCCCCACTAAGGTTAATCAGCCCGTAAACTGGCGCTTCCCTACGTGTGGTTTTAACGTGAAAGTATGACTACCTGGGTGAATGTAATTCTATCTAAGGGGTGTTATGTATGTTTGGCTCACCCAAGGCTTGTCGGTGTTGTTGTATTAGCGACCAGCTCGCGCTTGATCCAGACGAGCCCTCAGTAGCTGCGTCGTCTGGTCAACTTGGCCAGCCCGCTCTCAGTATGGACGTTCAGGGGTTTGGGGAAAAGGTGTATCACCAGTGGTCCGTGTGTGTGAGATGGAAAAAGAGTCTCTGTTGTTGGGAGAGTCCGCGTCCGCGCCCTCCCTCGTCGTGGTGCGCTTCACAACTCCAAACGCTACCGAGCGGCGGCCCAGCTGGAACCTGTTAATGAGTCAAACCACACTCCACCCCTTTTGAGTGACGTCAGTCTATCCCTAGCAATAATCTACACTCATTCTAAATCACACCTATCATAACGGAACGGAACCACATCTCCCAGCTAATAACAAATACCATATAGTAACACAGACACACACACACACACACACACACACGTTGAAAACAATACCAGCCATCGCAAATCATTAATTTAATTGCTACTGTGACATCACACCACTGGTTCTGTCAGATTCCATAATACTTGTTCTCGTGAACTTTGCACTGCCCTGTTTTTTCTCTCTGTCTCTTTCTTCAGGTCCACCTTGGTCACAATCCTACCATTCCTATGCTGCCGTAGGCTACATACATACATATAACCTTAGTCCTGCAATAGAGCTTGTGAGATGCATCAATAACATCAACAACCACTGGCAGGGCTTCAAATTCAGCGCGGGATTGCATCTTTTTGGAAATTCCCGCATATTTTCAATTTATAAAGGGGGAGTAATCCCGCAATGGTTTATGCCAGGGGTCTCAAACCCACTGCCCCCGGGCCAGACACGCGCCCTAAAGCGATTTCATACGGCCCACCACTTGATATCAAGTTATAGTGAAATCAGGCCCGCCCCTCCGCTCGTTGTAAAACACAGAGCACGCTCCCGAGGCGCGTGGACGAGGCGCTGTCTTCATGCAGACGAGCCGCACTTCACACCAGGGTTGCCAGATACATTTCTATAAATGTGCAGTTCCTTGGGCGGTTTTGTGTGCATTTTGGCGGGTTTTGAACTCTTTGTGCTGGAAACCGTCAGCAGTATCTGGCAACATGGCTTCACACTCCAGGCCAGCGGGATCATCACTGCATGTCAAATCCACCTCATTAGCAGGTGATTCGGTTCACCCGAGTGAAAAGAAAAACATTTTGCAGCTAAAATGTTGTCTTTTGTTGAGAAGTGAACATGTCTCTGTAAAAAGGCAAAAGAAAGGTTGATGACGAGCACAGACAGTTTCAGGAGAAGTGGGAGAGATTATTTTTTTGTTGAATTCAAAGGGAATGCCGCCTGCCTCATTTGCAAAGAGAACATCGCCGTACTAAAATAATAGAACCTGAAGCGAATAAGAATAAGAGCATAAGCAGGAATGCAAACTAGTCACCTTTAGGTAACAGTGAGTCACATTTTTCATCCCAAAATAGGACACTTAAGTGAATGATTTTGTGTCTGCCCTGGTATCTGTCACCTTTTTAACTATCCATGACTTTGCATCCCTGAATAAGAGTCTAATTACTATGTCTTTTGTCATTGTGTTTTACCTGGAGACTAAGCAGCCATAGGCTTTCGGTTGTATTAAAGCCTTTATTTTTTTGTATTGAGTGATACACTTTACTAAAACACTCATATCATATTATAATACCCCAGATGTGCCTAAACTACAGGTTAAGTAAAGACAAAAATGTGAAATTATCATTAGTTATTGTATCTGTCATCAGACAGGAGAAGCAGATATTTACCGGTTATCGTATCGGCTGAAAAAAGCCCCCCCAAAGTCTATAAATCCCCCCTATCTGAAGAAAATAAGGGGGGAATTCCCCCCAAGTTTGCAAAGTGAATTTTAAGCCCTGACTGGTTTTCTGAAAACCTTCTACAAATTAACAAAGGAAAGACTGAGATATTTTTATTTTATTTTATTGATTTAACCTTTATTTAACCAGGTAAGTCATTAACTCATTGAGTGCCAATGACGTCGATCGGCGTCAAACCGAGTAGTAACGTAGAGTGCCAATGACGTCGATCGGCGTCAAATGCGTTTTTTGACGGTGGGACGTGGATCAAAGCCTCAGGCATCTCCTCTAAAAGTATGGTAGCTATTGCATGTGTATAACCTATTTTACAGACCCATTAGGTGGCGACAGTGCTCTCCAGATTAGAGAAAGTTGAGTAAAAAACAGAGAAGAAGTCGTTGGGGAAACGGAAACGGCACGGTATGCATCGATATGCATGAAGCATAACGTTAGCTGTGCCTGTGAACAGCAGTCAATCTGCTGCCACAATTAAGCCCCTCATTCTCCGCTGCGATAGCCCCTCCATATGATTTAGTTCCTGACACCAGCGTCTTTCTGAAAAGTTACATTATTCTCAGCTGGGAGCCGGCGACACGCTGTGAAAAAGCTGCGTGCAGCGGACTTTTCAGTACAGAGCAAACGCAGCAGAGAGCCACCACCAGAGACACTCCCACGGAGGAGGAGGGGGGGGGGGGGGCACGCAGGGCAGCATACAACCATTGACAGTAAACACAAACCCAGACAGCAGGCTCGATGGACAGAGACAGGCAAACAAAGCTAGAATATCTGATGCCCACCAGCAGTAAATCAAGACCAGCAAGAAAGTGTAGGGTCTGGGGCCAGCGCTGCTGGTTGCAGCTAAAAAATATTATTTTGCCAAACAAAATTCCTTTGTTTTCGCTCTTTTATTGAAGGAAATTATTTTTGAGGTGTCATTACATCAGAAAATATTAGCTTCAGAGTCAGTGATGTGCTTGAAATGTTTCATTTCACAAAAGGCTGATTATCTCAGCTTCTAAATTGAAACGTCTGTTTTTGCTGAAATCCACCTATCTTCTCCGGCTGATAACTAAAGAACGGAAAATGATATCAATAAACCTTTTTTTGCTGATGATAGAAGAGTCTCATCGTTCTTTGGGCATGTTCGGTGTTTACATAGTAATATCACACAATATTTTGTGGGCCTCGAGAAGTCACTGAAAACGCTCTGAAACTCTGGCACTGGGAGCGTCCGTTCTCCAAAAGTGGCTGGCACTCAATGAGTTAAGAACAAATTGCTATTTACAATGGCGACCTGGCAGAAGGCACAGCCTTTTGAGGGATAGGCGGTAGGAGATAAAATAAAGACCAAGTTACTTAGAACAAATTAAAACACAAGTTAAAACACAGTTAAAAACATAGCAGACAGACAAAGCAAATAAAACAAAAACAGTCGGAGCAGACAGGCAGGGGATAAGAGTTAGTCCAGGAAGCAGTTGCAGGTGTCAGTGAATATGTCCATGATAGAGTCCTTGAAACCTGACTTGGAGATGAAATTGTCCAGTTTTAGTGTTTTTTGTAAGCCATTCCAGTCTGTGGGCATGGCAGAATGGAATGACGACTGACCGATAAAAGAATGAGTTTTGGGGATTTTCAGCAGGATGAGGTTAGCAGAACGGGTGTTGTACGCGGCAGGTGCAGTATGCAACAAGCTACACAGGTAGGGGGGTGACAGACCAAGGAGAGTTTTGTAGATTAGCATGAACCAGTGTATTTTGCGACGGGTGTGTAGGGATGGCCAGTTTACAGAGGAATATAAAGTGCAGTGGTGAGTTCTGAAAGGGGCATTTGTAGCGAAACGGATGGCAGAGTGATAGATAACATCTAGCTTTTGCAGAGTAGTTTTGCAGGCAGATCGGAAAATAGTGTCACCATAGTCTAACATGGGAAGAACTGTCATTTTAACCAGGGTGAGTCTAGCAGAGAGTGAAAGAGGAGTGCATTCGATAGAGAAAGCCAATTTTTGATTTGACCTTGGCTTGCAACTTGTTAATATGATGAGAAAATGACAGAGTGTTGTCCAGCCATATGCCCAGGTATTTATATTCAGAGACCTGCTCTAGGGTCGCTCCATTGAGGGTACTGATCTGAGGAGGTGACATGAGCACAGAGCCCTTTTTACTGAACCACATGACCTTGGTCTTAGAGGTGTTTAACATGAGGCGTAGGGAGGAGAAACCCTGTTGCATGCTGTTGAAACTAGACTGGAGAAGCATGACTACAGCATCTGGGGTAGGGCCAGAGGCGTACAGAATGGTGTCGTCGGCATAAAGGTGAATGAGTGAGTCACCAACAGAGATAGCTAAATCATTTATATACACAGAGAACAAAGTTGGACCTAATATTGAGCCCTGAGGCACACCCTTGGAGACAGGGAGGGGCTGCGACAGGAGTTGTTCAGAGCTGACACATTGCACCCTATCGGTGAGGTAGTTTGAAAACCATGCCAGGGAGGGACCAGAGACCCCGATGCTGCTAAGCCTGTCAACAAGGATGGAGTGGTCAACTGTTATCAAACGCTTTAGCTAAATCAATGAAGATGGCCGCACAGTGTTGTTTACGATCGAGGGCAGAAGATATGTCATTGATCACTTTATGAGTTGCAGTTACACAACCAAAACTAGAACGGAAACCAGACTGAACATCAGACAGGATATTATGAGCTTTCCAAAATTCAGTGAGCTGCTTATTTACCAGTTAGCACAGCAGCAGCACAGGCTTCTTCTGTCTCCCTGCCTCAGTAACGCATACCAGGCTCTCTCAGAGGGCGTGAGGTTAATAATGTGCCTGTGGTCCTTCTCCCGTGACAATAGGTGTCAAGGCGACATTTTGCCTTGAGGAAAGACACAGACACACACACACACACACACACACACACACACACACAGACACACACACACACACACAAACACACACATGTTGTAAACAATACCAGCCATCGCAAATCATTCATTTAATTGCTACTGTGACATCACACCACTGGTTCTGTCAGATTCCATAATAATTGTTCTCATGTGAACTTTGCACTGCCCTGTTTTTTCTCTCTGTCTCTTTCTTCAGGTCCACCTTGGTCACAATCCTACCATTCCTATGCTGCCGTAGGCTACATACATACATATAACCTTAGTCCTGCAATAGAGCTTGTGAGATGCATCAATAACATCAACAACCACTGGCAGGGCTTCAAATTCAGCGCGGGATTGCATCTTTTTGGAAATTCCCGCATATTTTCAATTTATAAAGGGGGAGTAATCCCGCAATGGTTTATGCCAGGGGTCTCACAGAGCGCGCTCCCGAGGCGCGTGGACGAGGCGCTGTCTTCATGCAGACGAGCCGCACTTCACACCAGGGTTGCCAGATACATTTCCATAAATGTGCAGTTCCTTGGGCGGTTTTGTGTGCATTTTGGCGGGTTTTGAACTCTTTGTGCTGGAAACCGTCAGCAGTATCTGGCAACATGGCTTCACACTCCAGGCCAGCGGGATCATCACTGCATGTCAAATCCACCTCATTAGCAGGTGATTCGGTTCACCCGAGTGAAAAGAAAAACATTTTGCAGCTAAAATGTTGTCTTTTGTTGAGAAGTGAACATGTCGCTGTAAAAAGGCAAAATAAAGGTTGATGACGAGCACAGACAGTTTCAGGAGAAGTGGGAGAGTGATTATTTTTTGGTCGAATTCAAAGGGAATGCCGCCTGCCTCATTTGCAAAGAGAACATCGCCGTACTAAAATAATAGAACCTGAAGCGAATATAGAATAAGAATAAGAGGATAAGCAGGGATGCAAACTAGTCACCTTTAGGTAACAGTGAGTCACATTTTTCATCCCAAAATAGGGCACTTAAGTGAATGATTTTGTGTCTGCCCTGGTATCTGTCACCTTTTTAACTATCCATGACTTTGCAACCCTGAATAAGAGTCTAATAATTACTATGTCTTTTATCATTGTGTTTTATCTGGAGACTAAGCAGCCATAGGCTTTCGGTTGTATTAAAGCCTTTATTTTTTTGTATTGAGTGATACACTTTACTAAAACACTCATATCATATTATAATACCCCAGATGTGCATAAACTACAGGTTAAGTAAAGACAAAAATGTGAAATTATCATTAGTTATTGTATCTGTTATCAGACAGGAGAAGCAAATATTTACCGGTTATCGTATCGGCTGAAAAAATCCCCCCCAAAGTCTATAAATCCCCCCTATCTGAAGAAAATAAGGGGGGGAATTCCCCCCAAGTTTGTAAAGTGAATTTTAAGCCCTGACTGGTTTTCTGAAAACCTTCTACAAATTAACAAAGGAAAGACTGAGATATTTTTATTTTATTTTATTTATTTAACCTTTATTTAACCAGGTAAGTCATTAAGAACAAATTGTTATTTACAATGGCGACCTGGCAGAAGGCACAGCCTTTTGAGGGATAGGCGGTAGGGGATAAAATAAATACAAAGTTACTTAGAACAAATTAAAACACAAGTTAAAACACAGTTAAAAACATAGCAGACAGACAGAGCAAATAAAACAAAAACAGTCGGAGCAGACAGGCAGGGGATAAAGTAAAGTAAAGTAAAGTAAAGTAAAGATAAGAGTTAGTTTAGGAAGCAGTTGCAGGTGGGGCAGGGTACGTTTTGCCGGTTTGATTTTTCGTTTAAATTGACAAAGGGAAAAACCAGAAAACCAGTTTTCAATAGTGGGTGGGTGGTTTTCATTGGTGGGTTGGCCTTCAGCGACCCTTGCTTCTGATTGGCTAGTGTGCTCTGTCAGTTTAAGCTGTACTTTTCAAACTAAAAGTCTCTAAATTAATAAATAGATGAATAAATAAATAAATACATAAATGCATACATAAATACAAAATAAATTAATAAATAAAAATAAATAAATAACAGGCTACAAAAAATAAAAAATAAAAATACATAGCTAAAAAAAAATCAATAAACAAAGTATCTGCCTTTATACACTGTTCTCAAACTTTTTCATGCCAAGGTCCCCTAAACTAAAACAAATTAGACCACATGGACCCTCATTCGATAATATTTGATCAGGGTCCCCCATCTGATATTAGATCTTTTATTAGGAGAAAGTGTGTGGCACCCATGGCCAACATTCTGTCATTGTGTTACTTATCGATGGAATTATGAAAATAAATTATTCACGCTTGTGCTGGGAACCCCTGAAACTCCCTCGATGGGTGTCGCCAAACTTGTTGTCAACACAAAAACGGCCCTATATTGCAGCAGACAGACAGACAGACAGACAGACAGACAGGGATCACAGACAAAGCTGTCTGTAGCAGGGCTGAGCGAGTGGACTTGGCTGAAATATCAGTTCTGGAATGAAGGTGAGTAACGTTATTTCGATATGTTTTATGTTGTTTGTCATTTTTATGTTGTCCTCTCCATGTGGCCATGCTTGCAAACTTATATCAGCTATAACTACGTTGTTAGCTTGCAAGCTAACGATAGCTTTCAACTTATATTTGAGGCAAACCTGCCGCTCATGTTGGGGTGTTCTACAGTATAAAATGTAGCGACTAGCTAGCTTGTCTGTCTGACTGTCAATGTGTCTCACTGTCTGTCTACCTGACTGCAGTCAGCAGGTAGACAGACAGTGAGACAGACAGTCAGTATCCTACTTTCCGACTTTCTGTCTGTCTGCTCGACTGTCTCACTGCCTGCCTGTTGTCAGACTGACTGCCTGTCTACCTGACTGACTGTCTGTCTGTCTGTCTGTCTGTCTCACTGTCTGTCTCACTGTCTACCTGACTGACTGTCTGTCTGTCTGTCCCACTGTCTGTCAGTGTCTGAACTGACTGTGTGTTCCACTGTCTGTCTACCTGACTGACTGATGTCTGTCTGTCACTGACTGACTGTCTGTCAGACTGACTGTCTACCTGACTGCCTGTCTACCTGACTGACTGACTGACCGTCTGTCTGTCTCACTGTCTGCCTGACTGTCTCACTGTCTGCCTGTCTACCTGACTGACTGTCTATCAAACTGACTGCCTGTCTACCTGACTGACTGTCTGTCTACCTGACTGACTGACCGTCTGCCTGTCTCACTGTCTGCCTGACTGTCTCACTGTCTGTCTGTCTACCTGACTGACTGTCTGCCTGACTGTCTCACTGTCTACCTGACTGACTGTCTGTCCCACTGTCTGTCAGTGTCTGAACTGACTGTGTGTTTCACTGTCTGCCTATCTACCTGACTGACTGATGTCTGTCTGCCACTGACTGACTGTCTGCCTGACTGTCACACTGGATGTTATGTAATTTAGTGTATAGCTTTGTTGTTTTGAATTTGACATTAGGCCAGGCATGACAATTGAGGCCTCTTTTAGGGCTGTGACGTCTGACCCCTTTTGTTTTTGCCCATCATTAGTCGTCTGCCTTCTGCACGGCCCAGCCACCATCATGGTCTTCGTCACCAGTGTCCGGGCCGGCCTCCTGAAAGGTTCCGCCTGTGTTGTTGGTGTCCGGGCCATCGTCCAGGGTTGCTCCACCCTTCAGCCCTGCCTCCTGGACGCCCTCTACACCTGTTGTGCCTGTTCTCCCCTGCCCATGCAGGGTACATCACCTGCTCACTTCCTCCATGGGGCGACTACTTAATTTGAACTGTACATCAACATCCTGGACTCAATCTCCCAGAATCTTTCACAACATCACCTCTCACCATTAGTTACTCACCTCATTAGTGCCCACCATCAGGATTTGATTACCCCACCTCAATCTATGCCCCACCTTCATAGCCTGGGTAAACCCAGCCTCCACATGACCTCTATGTACTATCAGTCACCGAAGAAACTGCCGCTACAGGCATAGCCTGTGACGTCACGTTGAAGGCTGGGTTTACCCAGGCTACCACCTTCATCCTGCCTTTTATAAATGGTTATACTTGCAACCAGGGTCTAAGCTGATATATTTCATACATCTTTGTACCAGCTAACATCCATGCCTCTCCATGCAATTGCATCTATTATTAGTCTAAAGTTTAGACTAGTACTACTGCACCAACCAGCAAATATCTAAAAAATAAAAGCTGAGAGGACTATCAGCATATCAATTTCTTGGTTTAATAGTCTACATATAAAATTGTAATTTCACCTTTTTTTTTAACCAAAAAGTCGTTCTACTCCTACAGGCAGGGCTATGCCGATCACGGACCATAGACAAGTGGCTACTTGTTTTGGTGATTATTAGCCATAATAATTGATGATTCATTGAATAATAATGTGTTATGTTCTTACTGAAAGGTTGCCATACATAATTTAGATTTATTTTCACCTACATTAACAATAAAATGTTTGTTTGTTGTTGTTTTGCTTTTGTGTTCAAATAAACACAGTCATTTACAAATGTTTTGTAGTATATCCTAAGTGTTTTATTGTAGCCTAATGTGTGTTCAGCAATTTAGTAAGAAGCTTACTGTGGACAGTAAAGTCTGTTCTCAATACCTGTACTGTGACTACTGTACTGTACTGTACTGTACTGTACTGTACTGTACTGTACTGTAAATAGCCTACTCAACCAACAAGCACATATGCCAACTACCACAGCTTCAAAAAATGACCAGCAGGTCAATTCACACTCTTATATAAAGGTGGCTATGTCATAGACCAGTGGTTCTGACCCTTTTCATTTCAAGGACCCCTAAGCGACCACATGAGGACCACAATGGAATAAGCCTTTGGGCTTTATTGTGTTTTCATCCTCTGTGATTCTTTTATTTTAAATGTCTCTTCTATGTTAATGTGTTGGCAAGATGTGCCCTTTTTAATCACCAAATAAAACCATACAATAATTTAGTCCCCAAATTAGAGCCACCGACCCATCTGATTGGGGGGGACTCGCTCACACAGAAATCTGGGAACATCGTTATGTGATTTTGTCCAGAACTCCATACATGTAACTGTCTGCATTGTAGAGAGAGAGAGATGACAGATTTGCTGGGGCCTCTGTGTATAATCTAGAGCAGAGGTTCTCAAATGTTTTTCAGTCAAGGACCCCTTAGAAGATGGAAAATATACCGGGGACCCCCTCATTCTGATTTGTGATTTTGGGCTAAGCTTAATTGTTTCCACGGTAATGTGCTTGACTTTTAAATTGATAGGTTTGTTAGATTAGAATGTAATCCATGAACCATTTTAGATTTAAAGCATACAATAGTTTTGTTGAACTATATGGAAGTTAGTGATACTTAACTTAGGTTCAGGAGCAGGGCCACGCCTCAACCACTTCTCTAACCACGACTCTAACCACACCTCAATTACCTGGCAGGTTACATATACCAGGCGAACCTGTTGCGGACCCCCTGGCAAAGTGCCACGGACCCCTGGGGGTCCCCGGACCCCATTTGAGAACCACTGATCTAGAGCAGTGGTACTCCCTTGTCCTCAGGAGACACTGACAAAAACAAAGCTTTGAATGAGCCACAATCCAAGTCCCTTTCCTCCCATTATTTTATTAGATTTGTATTTATTCATTTTAAGTAGCCGCATGTGGCTCTAGAGCCTCGGGTTGAGTATCACTGATCTAGAGAATGAGTTATATTGTACCAGCCTTAAGCTATACTCTGTATTCCTCCGCTTGCAAGCTATATTCATCTGAGACCAACCTCTGACTCCAGAATCTTTATTAAAGTATTTTACATCATGTAGTGTCAACTTTTGACCATTAAAGCTGTTTGGCATAATCATTATGTCTACTAAAATGTACTGACTGCATTTGTAGTCAATTCCAAATACTTGTTGCATTGGACCTTTGTAGACCATATTACAGTAGCTATCATTTAGCACAATTTTATCTGTAGCTGATATCCATCCATACCTTAATTGCCTGGAGAACTTGGTCTTCACCTGCTTTATTTGTGAAGGGTACAATTGCCTGACTTCTATTTTTTTATTCAGCAAATAAATAATCTAGCTACAGTATGTGTTCAAAATAAAATGTATCTATTTTGCCTGTGTTTAAACAATTGACACATATTCAAATAGTATTTGTAATTTACTTTGAACAAACATATCTAATACATGTGGCAATGCATATTTTGAACAAGCATATGAAATGCATGCGGCAATAATACATATTAGGAAATGTAAACCTTTTGCAATTAAAAAACGTCCAAACTATCTTGCCTTATCCCAACTCTGCATCATCTATTCAAATTGCTCCTGCCAGAACTACCTTTTGTATAATAATCAATTGAACGATGACCAAAAGGGTGGACAGGGTGGGGGAGTGTTAACCTGACGCTGCCTTGCAAGATTAGAGGAGTGTGATCAATAGAACACATATGAGAAAAAATAGATTAACAGAACCTTTAAAGGAACACCGCCAAGGATGAAGGTAGGGCATAGATTGAGGTGGGGTAATTAAATCCTGATTGTGGGTACTAATGGCGTGTGTAACTGGCAATGGTGAGATGTGATGGTGTAAAGGATTCTCTGAGATTGAGTCCAGGACGTTTAGCTTGGAGTTTTGAACAGCTGCCCCTTCAAATGGTACATTTATTTGAAACAGATACACAAATCACAAGCTGGTCTAGTTAAGTGTCAGTTGATGTATAGTTGTCCAAATAGTCAGTGACTGGAAGTCACGACTGGTGAGCACTCTCAAAAGTTTCAAAAAGTTACGGTGCACGGCGCAAAAAATAATAAGAGAGGGGCAAAAAACCAGCACTCAAAATAAATCCTTTTGGGTTGTTTTATTTACCTTCAAGCAGATTGACAATGACAATGAACGTTTCGGCGTGGAGCCTTCCTCAGCATTGTGCTGACAGAAGACGGACATGACGTATAAATAGTGTCAAACCGGAAGTACAATCAATTACATTATCAAGTACTGGAAATATCTCACAACATAAAATAACAACGAATATAATATCAAAAACATCAGAGAATATCAAAAAAGAGATAAAGGTACAATTTTAAACAGTATACTTGTATATAAGTCTGTATATATTACACAGCAGGAATGCAATAATGTTTTGCAAACGAGAAGAATGAGGCTGGATGGCCACACTTGTGTTAAATAAGCACAGATGGAAAGTCAACATATTAGAATAACAAAAATCAGTAAAAAAAAAAAAAAATAGAATTAGAAAAATACATAATAAAATGCATATAAGTGAATGCATCGGATAGAGATACTGCAGGTCCACACATGACGCTCCCACACTGCCTTACAGTGCAAGAGCATCATGCGTGAACCCACAGCACATCCACCCGACGCACCCCCTAAAGAAAACAACCTAGCAAAAGTTCTTCATTCAAGCCCTTGGGGTGTTCTGTCTGTAAGGTATGTATCCAAAATGCCTCTCTTTGTAACAAGGCCTTGTCTCTGTCACCCCCCCTCTTCAGTGGACTGACCTGTTCTATACCCTGGAACCTGAGGGAACACACGTCGTGACCAAACTCATTAAAATGCCTGGCGACAGAGGATTTTATATCTCTGTTTCTAATGCTACTCTTGTGTTCTGAAATGCGAGTTTTCAACTCTCTGATAGTTTTTCCAATGTATACTAGCCCACATGGACACTTCAATAGATACACAACAAATTTAGTTTTACACGAGATCCTACTCTTAATTGAGTACTTTCTTCCAGAGTGAGGATGGAAGAATGTCTCTCCTCTGATCATAGCATTGCATTGAATACAGTTAAAGCAAGGAAAATTACCATTCTGTACATCAGACTGGGAGGGGCCAGGGGGGCGTGTGTAGCAGTCAGCTCTAACGATCATATCTCGTACATTTCTTGCCCGTTTTTGAGCAAACAAGGGAGGCTCGCCAAATAAATGGCCCACTTGGGGGTCACTTTGCAAGATGTTCCAGTGACTTAAAACACATTTTTTTATTTCCTGAGAAGCAGGTGAAAAAGTAGGTAGTTGATGTATAGTTCAAATTAAGTAGTCGCCCCATGGAGGAAGTGAGCAGGTGATGTAGCATGGGCAGGGATGAACAGGCACAACAGGTGTAGAGGGCGTCCAGGAGGCAGGGCTGAAGGGTGGAGCAACCCTGGACGATGGCCCGGACACCAACGACACAGGTGGAACCTTTCAGGAGGCCGGCCCGGACACTGGTGATGAAGACCATGATGGTGGCTGGGCCGTGCAGAAGGCAGACGACTAATGATGGGCAAAAACAAAAGGGGTCAGACGTCACAGCCCTAAAAGAGGCCTCAATTGTCATGCCTGGCCTAATGTCAAATTCAAAACAACAAAGCTATACACTAGGGCTGCTCGATTAATCGCATTTTAATCTAGATTACGATTTGGGCTGTCCACGATTATGAAAACAAGATAATTGACATCAAACGATTTTGCGGCTCTTGTCTCTCTCGTTCTGTCTTGTGTTGTAAAGCAAGCGCACCCCTTCCTTTGCTCGGCCCCTCCCCCAAAGCACACCAGCTCGAGTTGTGACTGTCGTGGGAAGAGCCACAGGCTTTCTCCTCCCCGCTTATTTCACAGAAAGAGAGCCGCTGGTCGAGAAGAGAGGTGAAACAATGTATGTGGGGTGGAAACACTATGGTTTTGCCGAGTTTAAAGGTCCTTACACTGCGCATATCTTGCACTGTTTGTTCCAAGTCTGTGGCTGTGACAGGTGGGTCAAAACTCGCATCGCAATTCCGTGCTGTATATTCGCATCGCTCTTGGGGCCCTATTCTCCCACAGGCCTTCGGCGCTAAAACAGGCCTTAAGCGCAAAAAAACGTGCCTTGCGCCTGTTTTGGGACGATATCAATATGGCTTTACGCTGCCAAATGCGATTTAGGCCGAATGGGCGTGGCGCAGTCCCAGAATGGGCCAAAGTGGGCGTGTCGGCCTTAAATCTCGGCGTACTGCTATCTTCGCACCCCCCCTAAATTTAGCGCTTTGCGCCTTTGAAAACCAGGCCTATTCAGTGCGCCAGTGCTCTTCTGCTGCCTCTCCCCTGTCACCCTTCTCTGTCTCTCTCTGAAACCAGGCCTATTCAGTGCGCCAGTGCTCTTCTGCCGCTTCTCTGTCACCCTTCTCTCTCTCTCTCTGACTTCCTCGCTCAGACAGACACAACACATAGCAGCACCCAGCTTCCCATAGGAAATAGCAGTTGTAAGTTTACTGCCTGTGAATGTCCCTGTCCCAGCATGCAATTGGGTCCTCCATTTCGCTACTAAATAGCAACCAAATGAGCCGAAATAGATATAAAAGGTAGATCTAAAATAATGTGTAATGGTAAGACAACCTGCAATTGTAGAAGATTTCAATATTGGACCAAATAAAACATCGAAATGAAACACCACCCTATGTGAAACATATATGTCCTCTTGAGCCTATATATACCCTGTGTGGATTTAACGTGATTTAGATAAGTGACAGCGGAACGCGCTTCGGAAGCTTCTACTGTCATCTGCTATACTGTGATGTCCGCTCCAATAACTTGGCCCTACTCCACTATTTAGTTTTACAATAAAAACACATTTATGCAATGACTTTACATAATGTAGGCTATATTTATGTGCATCATCCTTCCTGCAGCAGGCGAGAGAAAATGATATCTTTCTGGACAAACTTTCACCAATCTAATAGGCTATATTTTTCTAGCTGATGCGTTTAGAACATTATTTTCACTTTGATCTTGCTATAGTGTAGCGTATTTACATGCTTGCAGTATTGAAACTGCAGTTAGATTGGTTTGAGAAGCATAATAATATGGAATAATAGCCTATAATGCAGACATACAGACTGGATGAAGGGAGGGGGGGGGGGGGCAGAGCGTTTGGCTTTCGTCTGGTTTTGCGGGATCACTGGAATTGGAGCTAAAAAGGCAAGCGTGCGATTTGTTTATTGCAGTTATCCAATGAGCATGACGGTGCATAATTTTACGCTTAAAAGGCGTGGTTGTAATGCTTTAGGCTGCGTGTAGCGCCAGCACGACGATATCAATTGCGCTGGTCCACGCCCACTGATTTGAGCTGCGCCAGGCGTTCGGCCTAGAAACAGCGCCGATGCGATAGGGACCTTGATGTGTAACTGATGAGCGATGCGAATATACAGCATGGAATTGCGATGCGAGTTTTGACTCACCTGTCAAGATATGCGCGGTCGTGGCAGCACCCCGCAATGACCTCTCCCTCTGTTTAATCTCTTGAAATCCACTCACAAAGTGGTCTATGACCAAGAAATAACGCTAAATGAACAAAAAGACATCTAGTTACTCCTGCCACAACACAGTCATCGATTCAGGACACTCTTTAGAATGCGACCGCATTGATATGATGCATGAATATGCATTCAACAGCTAACGATCTCACAGATAAACATTAACAATAGCCTATTATGAACCTAAACGTAAGTCGCTTTGGATAAAACCATCTGCCAAATGAGTAATTTAATGTAGCCTAATGTAAACGAACGTTACTCAATAGCGTTCTCATTTGGTTAGATTTGAGGTTTAAGGACTACTAATTATGTTTACCAACATATTGAATGTAGATTAATAGTTGCAGTTGGTTGTGGCAGTTCACTGCAACATAGTAGGCCTACATATACTGTATATTTATTTTAGTTTTTATTTTATTTCTAAATCTTTGCACTTTTATTATTTATTTATTTATTTATTTATTTATTTATTTATTTATTTATTTATTTATTTTCAATTATATCTAAAATCCAAAGACATCCAATGTTAAAAAGAAAAGCCAGTGTCAATGTTCAATAAATGCATGATGTTCTCAATGTCAATGATGTCAATAATCGTGTTAAATAATCGTGATCTCAATATCAATCAAAATAATCGTGATTATGATTTTTGCCATAATCGAGCAGCCCTACTATACACTAAATTACATAACATCCAGTGTGACAGTCAGGCAGACAGTCAGTCAGTCAGTCAGTCAGTGGCAGACAGACATCAGTCACTCAGTAGACAGGCAGACAGTGAAACACAGTCAGTTCAGACACTGACAGACAGTGGGACAGACAGACACTCAGTCAGGTAGACAGTGAGACAGTCAGGCAGACAGTGAGACAGTCAGGTAGACAGCAAGACAGTGAGACAGTCAGGCAGACAGTGAGACAGACAGACGGTCAGTCAGTCATGTAGACAGACAGTCAGGTAGACAGGCAGTGTAGGATATTAAACTGTATTGCAGTATATGAACTATGGAATTGTTATAGTTATATTAATGAGTAAAATATAGGTGAATAGGCATTAGTTTAAGGGGGCCCAGGGTTAGTAGACTGAGTGAGGTCGTAGAACGAGTTTGGTTGGTAGCAGGGTGGTAGTTTAAGACAGGCTGGGGGGAAAATGTGGACAGGTGAGATATTGGGTGGAGACACAGCTAAAACACACACACAGGGCAACAGGTAAGCAGAAGGCAACTCAAGAGAGATATGACAAATATGTCACACACCCACGCTTTACATGTGCACTTTTGGTTCAGATTTAGGAAATGGATAAGAGACAAGGCATCTGTTTGATCAGGGTTAAACCTGAGGATTGCTGTTTGAAGAGGCCAGCTGCTGAATCTTTTGGGCGAAGGCTCATACGCATTTGTAAAGAGACTAGGAGCTTCACCCTGGAGGACAGAACCTGTAGGGGCAGATATTGTGCCCTCAGGCCTGAGATAAGGTTGAGATGAGAATGGGGTTAGTTTCTCCAGAGAAAGGTTAACAAAGGATTTGGACATCTGTGAGAGAAGAGAAGACTAACTGGTTATCGATCTAGTTTCTGCATTTGCTTGGGAACACCCACAGCTGAACGGAGTCATCTGATTGGTGGAGGAGAATAGGACGTGAGGTCAGAAGGAACAGTACAGGAAGTGAACGCCAGATGCTATTCTCGATTTGTGGACCTGCAGGCCCAAATCCGGGCCTACTTTTCAGTGTGCTGGTTCAAACAATAACGCCTATTGTGAGACCTTACTGCTGGCTTTGACTCCTGTTTTTTTATTCTACTTTCTCCTCTGCACATCAAAGTTTTTGATAATAAGATACGACAGCAGTCAGTCTGATAGTCAGTCAGTCAGGTAGACAGGCAGTTAGGTAGACAGTCAGTCTGACAGACAGTCAGTCAGTCAGTGACAGACAGACATCAGTCAGTCAGGTAGACAGACAGTGAAACACACAGTCAGTTCAGACACTGACAGACAGTGGGACAGACAGACAGTCAGTCAGGTAGACAGGCAGACAGTGAGACAGTCAGGCAGACAGTTAGACAGACAGACAGACAGTCAGGTAGACAGGCAGTCAGTCTGACAACAGTCAGTCAGGTAGACAGGCAGACAGTGAGACAGTCGAGCAGACAGACAGAAAGTCTGTGTGATACTGCCTGTCTGTCTCACTGTCTGTCTACCTGCTGACTGCAGTCAGGTATCAGTGAGACAGATTGACAGTCAGACAGACAAGCTAGCTAGTCGCTACAATTTATACTGTAGAACACCACAACATGAGCGGCAGGTTTGCCTCAAATATAAGTTGAAAGCGTTAATGTAACGTAAACATCTGTTATAGCTGATATAAGTTTGCTACTCACCTTCATTCCAGAACTGATATTTCAGCCAAGTCCACCCGCTCAGCCCTGCTACAGACAGCTTTGTCTGTGATCCCTGTCTGTCTGTCTGTCTGTCTGTCTGTCTGTCTGTCTGCTGCAATATAGGGCTGTTTTTGTGTTGACAAGTATGGTGACACCCATCGACGGAGTTTCAGGGGTTCCCAGCACAAGCGTGAATAATTTATTTTCATAATTCCATCGATAAGTAACACAATGACAGAATGTTGGCCATGGGTGCCACACACTTTCTCCTAATAAAACATCTAATATCAGATGGGGGACCCTGATCAAATATTATCGAATGAGGGTCCATGTGGTCTAATTTGTTTTAGTTTAGGGGACCTTGGCATGAAAAAGTTTGAGAACAGTGTATAAAGGCACAGACTTTGTTTATTAATTTTTTTTATCTATGTCTTTTTATTTTTTGTAGCCTATTATTTATTTATTTTTATTTATTCATTTATTTTGTATTTATGTATGCATTTATTCATTTTTATATTATTTATTTATTTATTTATTTATTTATTTATTTATTTATTTATTTATTTATTTATTTATTCATTTAGAGACTTTTAGTTTGAAAAGTACAGCTTAAACTGACAGAGCACACTAGCCAATCAGAAGCAAGGGTCGCTGAAGGCCTACCCACTAATGAAAACCACCCACCCACTATTGAAAACGAAAAAAACAAAAAAGGAAAAAACCAGAAAACGAGCTGAGTTTTTGTTTTTCCATTTTATAGGAAAAACGAAGAAACGAAACAACGACCGTTTTCTGGTTTTTCCCTTTGTCAATTTAAACGAAAAATCAAACCAGCAAAACGTAGCCTACCCTGCCCCATTTCCCACCAGCATTGTGCGAAGACCCGCCCCATCCCTGTTTTCTGATGGCTCAGACCCCATCAAAGCCAATCAGCGAGCAGAGGCTCAGCCTGACCGTGACTGATGCCAACATCATCTAATTGCAGCGCTGGGCGGCCAGCGCCACGCCCCGTGTCACCGTGTCGGGCTACGCCCCCCCGTGTACCGTGTCGGGCTACGTAGTGTCCTCTAGAGAGAGTGGCGTCAGCGGAGGACCAAAATGAGAGACTCATCAGCCAATGAACAGCCAGGAATGGGTCTCGCGCTACTTTTGCATGCTAAAATAAAGCTGATAATGTACAATTTGATTCAAGGGGGAAAAAACCCTTTCAGAGTACAACACAAACTGTCTATTTTGCTGCAACTCGACAGTGCTGCTTAATCCAGGACCTTACTTCCTGGAACTCTTGAGAGTAAAAAACTGGTCCATTGGAGTGAATGGAGATGTTAGAACTCTTCTATTATACGGCTCTGGGGCTACGCCCCGTGCCACCGGAAGTTTGTGTATACACATTAGCCTTCAAAATAAAATACTCATTATTTTTTTATTTTTTTTAACACTTATTGTAATCTTGAAAATGAAACTAACAAGAATTACAAGAACAATTATGATTTCTATCTTCCACACTGAGCGTAGCTAGGCTCGTTTTCAACTCACCCAACACATTTTGTTTTTCATACTGTATATTTTATGGATTTGGAAAATGTTACTTTCTAAATCATTTTTAAAGGTTGGTAGACAGAGTAGAGTTTTGCTATACAGTATTTACATTTCTGTATAAAATATTTGGCCAAAATAATTAGGCCTACATTCTACCTTCAATGAATATTCAAAATTTGACAGTTTCAAGTATAAATGGTGGTAGTGCAATTGCATCAATGCTATATTTAATCCATAAATTCAAATTAGACCAAAAGCTAGTAATCCAGTGAAAAACATAAATTATCTGTTGTCTCTATCTCTGTATTACAAAAATGGTAAGAATTACAATCAATCTTCATTGTGAGAATAAAATTCTGAGCAGGCAAAATGGCTCCCTAGTGCCTACATGGCCAGACTTTTCTAGACCATAAATGTTAATATATTTGGCCAATAAGTATGTAATGTAGGGATGGCAAAGAAGAGCAGAGATATAGTTGACCCAGCAAAACTGGCGTTGTTTATTCTGACAGAAAGCAGTTATTACAGGCGATCACATCGATACTGTTCATTTAACCGCGACTGATTCTGGATCAGATCATGGGCTCTGGCCCTGATTGAAATTACAACACACTACAGCACTGTCATTATTCTGTAGATTACATTTTGTTGAGCAGCAATAAAGAATCTTAGGTTTGGGTTCAAAATGGGATTTATCCATTTCAAACAAATTTGCAACCTGGAATGCATCAACAAATATTTCAGATGATCATTTCCCCCAAAACAGAATTATTTTGTTCGGTCAGAAGGACTTACACGTAGCCTAACTTTAATGTGCTTTGCTTTAATGCCATCAATCATTTTCTAGAGAGTACAGGCATCAGGCACGCAGTGCATATGTAATTATTTTAATTATATTCCTACCATGCATGAGACTCATTCATTGCTTTATGGAGGGAATGCTGGTTAGCAACAGCAGATGACTTGTTCCACGATTTCTCAGTGTTTTATGGTTGTCACTCAGTCTATGGCCATGCTAGTTAAACCTAAACCCTTTTCCTTAACGGTGACACAGGGCGTAGCCCGACCGTGACACGGGGCGTGGCGCTGGCCGTCCAGCGCTGCAATTAGATGCATCTCGACTGATGCCTAAAACTAACCAATCTACCAACAAAGGCAGCAGTATTAGCCAAACAGATGCAGAGTAGGGTGGGTTTTCATTACACAATGCGGGTGGGATGAAAATACGGAACAAACCCTGTCCCGTATATCGGTTCAAAACGGGACGCATGATTTCACTGTCAGATACGGGACAATTCCCTAAGGGACGGGTGGCAACCCAGACGTTCCAGGCGATCAGGGGCGTTTTGCACCGGAAATTACATTTTTAGGCTTTTTCTCTCCCATAAGAGAACGACCAGAGGAGGCACCACTTCAGCGACCTGGATATTGCATGTTTTGGTGAGGGGTTCCTATATGAAGGAAACCCCCAGGGGGGCACGGGGAGAACATGCAAACTCCACACAGAAAGGCCCTTTTTGACGACCCCACCCGGGCTGTGGGCACTCAAGTCTACTTTTATCAATAATGGGAAGTAAGGCTTTATTTATATAGCACCTTTAAAACACAAGGTTACAAAGTGCTTCACATATGAACCAAGTAACATTATAAAAACAACATAATACAATACAAAGATAAAAGCAACAACGAATAAAGAAAACAAGCAAAAAAGAAACTGACAAAACAGGAGAGATAAATCTATAATGGGAGTAAAGTTTGTGGAGCATCTGGAGTGTTCAACCTTGTTGACAATAAGGTAAGTACTGTAATAAGGTAGGTACAGTAAGCTAAGTACATGACCGAATCCTTTACAGGGATATTACAGATTTCAGATTTAAATTCTTTACAGCCATTAGTTCACATTTGAAGTTGAGAGAAAGCCCATAAGCTTTGGAGAACACAGTGATAACATTAAGAGCACAGTGAATGTGGGAAGCATCCTTTAGGAAGAGGGTCGTATCATCCTCTAGCTCAGTGCTGATCAATTTGCTCTGTTTGTTTTGGCCCGCCACGGATTTGGGATTCCCCCCCCCCCCCCCCCCCATCCGCACTGATTGCAAAGGGTGGACGAGCTTTTTCATGTGGTGACTTTGTGAAACAGTGTCTGAATGTGGCTGCAGATACTGTGTTCACTCCTGAGATTGCATCCCTGCAAATTGTCATGGCAAATTGTTTACAAAAGATACTTTTCAAAGTACCTTGAGGATTTTTCAAGTTGTGAATTAAGTCAAATTTCTCTCTTGATTACAAAGGTGGAAAATGCAACTGTTTTTAACTGGGTTTTTACTGATTAAATGTTTAAGCTCCCCACAAATGCAGATGCTTTTTTTAATATATATAACCAATTGCAAATTATTACAATTACCAAACAGATAAAAAGTAGATTATTATATTGAAATGTTATTTTAGATTTAGAATGTTAATTTTCTATAAAACACAATACATTTTAATGTAATTCCACAATGTTTATTTTTGGCCCTCGGCCCTCCACCCAGATTGAGTTTTGGCCCTTCATGGGAAAGAATTTGGGCACCCCTAGCTGCTAATTACAGTTTCTCTATCAGTGATTGTGAGGCCTTTCAGTCTGCTGTTCTTAATGTGGCAAGATAAAAGTTCAGTGGCCAGAAGAAAGAGGTCACAAGCAGGGGCGGAGCGACCCTATCAGCCCAGAGGCCCAGAGGCAGAAAAAAACAAAAAAAACTTGATGGGCCTCCCTGACGAGTGGGCCCCGGGGCGGGCGCACCCTCTGCCCCGGTGTATGCTCTCCGCTACTGGTCACAAGACATTGAGCCACCTTGCCAGACCCCGCGCTTTACGTCAAATTCAGGGGAAGTTCCGGGTGACAATTAAATAGAACAATTACTGTTTTTATATCATGTTTTATCTTCCACACTGAGCGTAGCTAGGCTCGTTTTCAACTCACCCAACACATTTTGTTTTTCATACTGTATATTTTATGGATTTGGAAAATGTTACTTTCTAAATCATTTTTAAAGGTTGGTAGACAGAGTAGAGTTTTGCTATACAGTATTTACATTTCTGTATAAAATATTTGGCCAAAATAATTAGGCCTACATTCTACCTTCAATGAATATTCAAAATTTGACAGTTTCAAGTATAAATGGTGGTAGTGCAATTGCATCAATGCTATATTTAATCCATAAATTCAAATTAGACCAAAAGCTAGTAATCCAGTGAAAAACATAAATTATCTGTTGTCTCTATCTCTGTATTACAAAAATGGTAAGAATTACAATCAATCTTCATTGTGAGAATAAAATTCTGAGCAGGCAAAATGGCTCCCTAGTGCCTACATGGCCAGACTTTTCTAGACCATAAATGTTAATATATTTGGCCAATAAGTATGTAATGTAGGGATGGCAAAGAAGAGCAGAGATATAGTTGACCCAGCAAAACTGGCGTTGTTTATTCTGACAGAAAGCAGTTATTACAGGCGATCACATCGATACTGTTCATTTAACCGCGACTGATTCTGGATCAGATCCTGGGCTCTGGCCCTGATTGAAATTACAACACACTACAGCACTGTCATTATTCTGTAGATTACATTTTGTTGAGCAGCAATAAAGAATCTTAGGTTTGGGTTCAAAATGGGATTTATCCATTTCAAACAAATTTGCAACCTGGAATGCATCAACAAATATTTCAGATGATCATTTCCCCCAAAACAGAATTATTTTGTTCGGTCAGAAGGACTTACACGTAGCCTAACTTTAATGTGCTTTGCTTTAATGCCATCAATCATTTTCTAGAGAGTACAGGCATCAGGCACGCAGTGCATATGTAATTATTTTAATTATATTCCTACCATGCATACCATTTCTCAGTGTTTTATGGTTGTCACTCAGTCTATGGCCATGCTAGTTAAACCTAAACCCTTTTCCTTAACGGTGACACGGGGCGTAGCCCGACCGTGACACGGGGCGTGGCGCTGGCCGTCCAGCGCTGCAATTAGATGCATCTCGACTGATGCCTAAAACTAACCAATCTACCAACAAAGGCAGCAGTATTAGCCAAACAGATGCAGAGTAGGGTGGGTTTTCATTACACAATGCGGGTGGGATGAAAATACGGAACAAACCCTGTCCTGTATATCGGTTCAAAACGGGACGCATGATTTCACTGTCAGATACGGGACAATTCCGTAAGGGACGGGTGGCAACCCAGACGTTCCAGGCGATCAGGGGCGTTTTGCACCGGAAATTACATTTTTAGGCTTTTTCTCTCCCATAAGTGCAATAATAAAAAATATAATACAGTATAGCAATATTTATTATACACGAGAGTATTCAGTTAGAAGTGACTTGTTGTATTCCAGTTTTTCTAACTGTTGGCTGTGACTGTGTCACCTCTGAGCTGTAAATGTAGAGTAGAGATTCAGGTGATAGTGTGTAGTTGCCTCTGTGTGTACGTGCCTGTACCTGACCAAAAATGTTCTGTGGGTCAGCGCGGGAGGTGTGTGTGTGTGTGTGTGTGTGTGTGTGTGTGTGTGTGTGTGTGTGTGTGTGTGTGTGTGTGTGTGTGTGTGTGTGTGTGTGTGTGTGTGTGTGTGTGTGTGTGTGTGTGTGTGTGTGTGTGTGTGTGTGTGTGTGTGTGTGTGTGTGTGTGTGTGTGTGTGTGTGTGTGTGTGTGTGTGTGTGTGTGTGTGTGCACGAAGCTGCATAGCCTACTTGTTTAAAGCCTGATGGTGAATTGAGACACGTACACATGATTAAGTGCACGTATGACCCATGCCATCAAAATCTCACTCCAGCAGGTACCCAAAGTTGGCAAATCTGCTGTAAAGGAGATGAGAATCCTTTCAACAGCATTCTGACTCCTGATGGAAGCTCCAAATACCACCGCACATTAGGAGTGACAGGAAACGTAAACACAGAAGGGAATTCCTCTTATAAGAAAACCTTCAGGATTAAACAATTGGGATACAAGTAAGATGTTATCGTGCTGAAGAAACAAAGATTTATTCTTCAAAATATATTTGTTGTTCCAAATAAAATATTTGTGGGGTGAAAAATTATGTTTGAAAATCATTGACCTAAGCATCGATGCTTGTCTGTGAAAGGCAGACAGTTTCACTGGAATTTGATCAACATTATAATTACAATTTAGGAGGAAATCAAGAGCACCAAAGCGAGAGAAGATTGAGTGAGGGATGAAATTCCATAATGAAGTTTTTTTTCCCGCCAATTCATTTTGAATGTGTTATTTAGAGTGTTAAAGTCTAAGAAGTTGAGACCACCATGTTCATATGAATACATTTTCTGATGTAGTGAGTCTGATTCTTCCAAAGGAAGTTAAAAAGCATCTGGTCAATCATTTTACTTGTCTTGTCTAGATGAATTGACAAGGCAGTGTATGTGACTCTCTAGATACCTTCCGCCAGTTAGCAGAGTTCTTTCTCCCTTTGAGAGAGAAATCTCTCTGAAGTCATGAGTCGAGCTTTTCTTTCTACTTTTTTTTAATATATATTTTTCCCGAATTTTTAACCCATTTTTATCCCCCATTATCATTTTAATTTATTTATCCTGCTTGCTGCTTCACCCTCTGCCGATCCGGGGAGAGCCGAAACTGGCTCCATGCTTCCTCCGAGACATGGGCAGTAACCAGCCGCTTCTTTTCACCTGACAGGGGAAGCTTCACCGGTAGGATATAGCACGTAGGAGGATCACGCTATTCCAACCAGTTCCCCTCCCTCCGAACAGGCGCCCTGAACGACCAGAGGAGGCACCACTTCAGCGACCTGGATATTGCATGTTTTGGTGAGGGGTTCCTATATGAAGGAAACCCCCAGGGGGGCACGGGGAGAACATGCAAACTCCACACAGAAAGGCCCTTTTTGACGACCCCACCCGGGCTGTGGGCACTCAAGTCTACTTTTATCAATAATGGGAAGTAAGGCTTTATTTATATAGCACCTTTAAAACACAAGGTTACAAAGTGCTTCACATATGAACCAAGTAACATTATAAAAACAACATAATACAATACAAAGATAAAAGCAACAATGAATAAAGAAAACAAGCAAAAAAGAAACTGACAAAACAGGAGAGATAAATCTATAATGGGAGTAAAGTTTGTGGAGCATCTGGAGTGTTCAACCTTGTTGACAATAAGGTAAGTACTGTAAGGTAGGTACAGTAAGCTAAGTACATGACCGAATCCTTTACAGGGATATTACAGATGTCAGATTGAAATTCTTTACAGCCATTAGTTCACATTTGAAGTTGAGAGAAAGCCCAGAAGCTTTGGAGAACACAGTGATAACATTGAGAGCACAGTGAATGTGGGAAGCATCCTTTAGGAAGAGGGTCGTATCATCCTCTAGCTCAGTGCTGATCAATTTGCTCTGTTTGTTTTGGCCCGCCACGGATTTGGGATTCCCCCCCCCCCCCCCCCCCCCCCATCCGCACTGATTGCAAAGGGTGGACGAGCTTTTTCATGTGGTGACTTTGTGAAACAGTGTCTGAATGTGGCTGCAGATACTGTGTTCACTCCTGAGATTACATACCTGCAAATTGTCATGGCAAATTGTTTACAAAAGATACTTTTCAAAGTACCTTGAGGATTTTTCAAGTTGTGAATTAAGTCAAATTTCTCTCTTGATTACAAAGGTGGAAAATACAACTGTTTTTAACTGGGTGTTTACTGATTAAATGTTTAAGCTCCCCACAAATGCAGATGTTTTTTTTTATATATATAACCAATTGCAAAGTATTACAATTACCAAACAGATAAAAAGCAGATTATTATATTGAAATGTTATTTTAGGTTTAGAATGTTAATTTTCTATAAAACACAATACATTTTAATGTAATTCCACAATGTTTATTTTTGGCCCTCGGCCCTCCACCCAGATTGAGTTTTGGCCCTTCATGGGAAAGAATTTGGGCACCCCTAGCTGCTAATTACAGTTTCTCTATCAGCGATTGTGAGGCCATTCAAACTGCTGTTCTTAACTCATTCACTGCCAATATCTGACTGGCATTTTTGGCACAGGCCAAGTATTTCCATAATGTTTGGTCATCTTTCAAGACCCACAGTAAATTCTGTACTAGGACTACAGTGATGTCCAATACCTCGAAATGAAGATCTAAGTCTCTACTTTCACCCCCAAAAAGAAAGTTAGCTTTTAGCATGTTCTGTACTCTACTTATAACCCTTTTTATACACCCCATGTTCACCAAAAAAGCCTGTCTGGGAAGAGAAAAGGGAGAAAAAAGCATTTTTGTAAAAGGGCACAATCTCAGGCATAACTCACTCTCAATTCTTTTATTTTGAACTGTATTGACATCAGACATGTAAATATTATTCGTTAGGACACAAATGACAAAAAAAAAATATATATATATATATATATATATATATACACACATGAAGTGCTTTTTTTTTACATTCAACAATACAGTTTACTCGGTGTGAGTGTGCAGACAGACAGACAGACAGACAGACACACCGACAGACAGACAGACAGACAGACAGACAGACAGACAGACACACACACACACACACACACACACACACACGATCCCCCTTTTAGATTTCTAACCCAACATAGGATAAGCAATAACCACGCCCTGTGGCGCTGGGATTGGCCAGGAGCAACACTGGAGGGCACGCAGCCCAGCGATTTCATGAACCAACTGAAGAGCTCTTGAGAAGGACAGCGGGCTGCTGTGAGTGCCTTCTGCCCGCTGCTGCCTAGCTGTTCCTGTGTTTATTTTTGATTTGTTCTGGTCCTCGTCCTCGTCCCTGTCATATCAACTCTGCTATTTGATCGTTCCCGTTTTCCCCTCGGCTATTCAACACGTCCTCACCGCCCTCGCAAACTGATCGATCATTTCCTCATTCCTCCGATGATCAAACACATCTCTTGATTACTTTCTCCCGTTTTCTCCTGGCTGGCACAGAGGAAGGCGACTCCAGCTCGTGCAGCGCGCCGAGGGCGTTTCAATGGCGTTTCTCCTGTCTGCACAAGGAAGCGTTACCCGTTCTCTGCTTTTCCTCTTGCTCAATTTCAAAACAACAGCTGCGGTATGTGTTTGATCGCGTGCTGTCGGCTACCCTTTGAAGGCAGGGACCTGTGTCTGTGTCACAGGCTGGGCAAGTGTTTGCTGCAGGCGCTGCACCAATAAAAACAAAAACACGTCAAACACGTCTTTGGCGTGGATGGCTATTTCTGATAACACGTCAAAGACGTCTTTGGCGGTGAATGAGTTAATGTGGCAAGATAAAAGTTCAGTGGCCAGAAGAAAGAGGTCACAAGCAGGGGCGGAGCGACCCTATCAGCCCAGAGGCCCAGAGGCAGAAAAAAACAAAAAAAACTTGATGGGCCCCCCTGACGAGTGGGCCCCGGGGCGGGCGCACCCTCTGCCCCGGTGTACGCTCCGCTACTGGTCACAAGACATTGAGCCACCTTGCCAGACCCCGCGCTTTACGTCAAATTCAGGGGAAGTTCCGGGTGACAATTAAATAGAACAATTACTGTTTTTATATCATGTTTTTATGCTTCTGCAAAATAAATCACCAAAACCACGTTTTTCTAAAGAAAGACAAATTAAGTCATGCTCGATGGTATTAAAGGCTTTTTAAAAATCAAGGAAAAGAATAACGCTCTAATTTTGAACCAAGTCAGAGGAATCTAATAAATCAAGTATCAAACAGATTATTTGAAATGTGCCTATTCTTTAAAAACCCAGACTGAGCTTCATCTACAATATAGGTTATGTTTTTTTCAGACGGCTTGCAAGAAGTGAAGCTAGTAATTTATAATGATTATTCAGGGCAGCAATGATCAATCAGTGAGTGATCTTGGTTTGCTATGAGAGGAATCAGGCCTCGGGATAGAGTAGGGGCCAGAGATTCATTCATAATACTTCTGCTGAACATCATTAGAAGAAAAGGGGCCAGCTGTTGTGGAAATGATCAGCTGGAGCTTCACAGCTGGTTCAAAACCAGGTACAACAGCAGGCCTGTACCAGCTACTGTGCTGCTGCACCATAGTACATGTTGAAACCTGCTCACACACTCATAGGAATAGAACATAGAATGTGGAGAAGAAGATGAAGACAGAGCAGACAGTGAGGATGAGGTTGATGATTGTGACGGTAAAGAAGGCAGATGCACAACTCTCCCGCATTGCACCCGGAGAAAACGACTTGACGGAGTTAATATTGTATTGTATTGGTGTATGTCATGATTTTATGTATTGTCTGTTTTTATACTGGACCTTGTGTCTGTTAATAAAAGTGATGATGATGATGAATAACTCGTGGAGACTTTTCTTCTCTTTAGCCTCACAGCTTATTTATTTAGCAGTGCTGTTAACACCTCGTTCTGCTCAGCTCGACTGACAGGAACACACTGAACACAAGCAAGGGGGGCACACCTCAGACTGATGAAGCAAGCATGCATCCTCCCCTATCGCTTTAGCGCCTCACAGTGGCTCATTCACAATACTGCACCCAGAGTGAACTTATGTACAGGACAGTTACAGCAAGACACAATGTGTATACGAGGGATCACCCGAACAGCATTTTGGTAAACAAACCTCGTCACTGGGTGGCACCGGCAATGGAACCCTATGGAGCCTGAGTTTGAGCGTCTGACTCTAGCCGGCTGACCCTGTTTACATTTAAAAAACTGCCACAGCTCACACAACTTTAACACGACATTATTATTATACATCAAACTCTTGAGCTAATTCTGCTCTCACTCAGAATGTCAAAATATAAGCGATGTGATGTATAGTTTTTGAGATATTAACGTTTGTTTGGCACAACTCATACTAGTTAACTGTGGCGGGGTTCTGCAATACTGGGTGTCAGTGACGTCACGCTGATTGGTCCTATAGCAACTGAGGTCACACATGTAAACATTGACTCGTAACAATGATGATGAAGATGTTTGTAACAGTGCAGATTAGAAGAACAAGGTGCTCTTGTTTGATGAAAGCTTTCCAGTTGTAACGTGTTGTTTTCTGCTCTGATCATTTAGTATACTTGTCTTTAAAACAACTTCCAGGACTCCTGTTTTCTACCTGTTCTACCTACATTTTCACTAATATACTCCCCTTTCTCTTTTTTTGAGCATATTATTTAGCAATAGACATACTATTCTAGTTGGATGCCTTTGTTACCTCCAATGGTTTGTGAATTAAAATAAAATTATTTCAGTTATTTCAAATAAATGATTTATCTGTCCAATCCAATCGATTCAGCGTCCTCTAATGTCTTTTGGCTGAAACATCATCATCGGCCCCACCGGGAGTTGAGATGTGGCCACTTCTGGCTTAAACAGCCATTTTGAATTTTGGCTGGGCTGTTCCATATATCGTCGGTGTCGGGCCAGGACCTCGAATGTCACTTTTTTCACTTTCTTACTTTTTGTCATGAATCAATGCCATTGGTCACCCTTCACGTCTCTGTGTGGTTTTTAACAAATGCAACCAATGGAAAAGCATTAAAACGAGCTTGGGAGTAAATCTCGTAACGCCATT